>NW_011494602.1:1375436-1394643 GCF_000754665.1 Bison bison bison | reverse complement strand
GGGGTGTCGCTTTCTGGTCTAAGCTTCGTAGGTGGTGACAGATTGCTATGCCACACTGAATGGAAAATGTCCTGTCTGGGGATCTTCTCGAGATAAGGAGTCGTCATATTATAAGGAAAGTTTTCCCACAACTCTTGAAACAGTATCAAAGCCGTTATTTTCATGAGTTGGGCTGACAACATGGTGGGTGAGCTGTCAAAATCCCCAACCTCAAGAGCAACAATTTCTTGACTTTGATGGAGAAGCAGATTTGGGGAAAGGAAAGAAATAGAGTCATATTTTCTCTACTGCTCTGTAGGGTCTTCAGCAGTTGTTTGCTCGTCAGTTTTTTAGATTAGATGGACTCGAAGTTACCAAAGGGGAATTATAGTAGATTATGCCAAACGGGAATTATAGTAGTTTATGCCAAAGTAGATGTCTCCTGGTATTGGAATGTAATTTAAAAAAAATATGATCTTTTTATTAAAGCGTAATTCACATATAGAAAAATACACACAGCATGAATATACAGCTTGATGAATTTTTAAAAACCAACGCACTCATGCAACCAACAGTCAGGTCAAGGAGCAACATCACCAGGATCCCAGACTTTTTTTAAGTTCTCCTCCAGTCACTACTGTCCCTCCCCTCAAAGACAAGCACTATCCTGACTTCTAGCACCAGACTAATAGTGTCTTTGTTTTTATTTGATATAGACAGACTTATAGAGGATGTAGTCTTTTGTGTCTGGTTTTACTCAACATGTTTGCAATGTCATATGTGTGGCTTGAAATTCATTCATTTGAAGTACTATACAGTATCCTATTGTATAAATTGTTATTATTTAGTCACTAAGTCATGTCCAACCCTTTGTGACCCCATGGACCATAGCTCCCTAGGCTCCTCTGTCTATGAGATTTCTCAGGCAAGAGTACTGGAGTGGGTTGCCATTTCTTCCTCCAGGGGATCTTCCCAACCCAGGGACTGAACCCATGTCTCCTGCATTGGCAGGTGAATTCTTTACTGCTAAGCCACCTTGAATCAAATATCATGGAGATTTTGGGTATTCTTAGTTTTGGTTTGGAGAAGGCAATGGCAACCCACTCCAGTGTTCTTGCCTGGAGAATCCCAGGGATGGGGGAGCCTGGTGGGCTGCTGTCTTTGGGGTCGCACAGAATCGGACGTGACTGAAGCAACTTAGCAGCAGCAGCAGCAATTTTGGTTATTATTAATAATGTTGCTATGAACAGTACTACACAAGCCTGTGGTGAATATATGCATGAGTGTTGTTGAAGTGTAACTGTTGTGTTTTCAGATGAACATGGATGCCTCTTCAGCAAGTATTTCCAAGCAGTTTTCCAAAGTGGTTGTACCACTGACATGCCAACCAGCAGTGTGGAAGATCTTCCACATTCTTGCCAAAACTTAATTTTGACTGTGGTTTTATTTCAGCCATTATAATGTGCATGAAAACAAACAAACAAACAAGCAAAATAGAACAAAACAAAAAGCAGCAACATGAATTCAGTACAGACATCCCCCTGCCCCAACACTCGTGTTTAATTGTACAATAAGGAAACTATTCTTTCATTGTATAATAAGGAAATGCTACATGATGTCTCATTTGACCTCTGTACAAAGGAATTGAGTCAATTTATATTAATGTCAAGGGAAGCTGCATCTGAGTGAAGGCTGAATATTTCAGTATAGGAAATATTCTATGCTTTCACTGCTGCAAATCATAAAATTCCTTTTTAGGGTAGATCAACCTGGAAATTCTTCTTTACCTACAAAGACAAGAGGGTGTAAATCTCTTCAACTTCCAGAATAGAGAATGTGTACATGCATTTTAGGGACAGAAAAAGCCCGAGACCCACAGAGAGCATACAACAGAGTCCATAACATTGCAGTGTCTGAGGTGACAGTCCCTAACCTCAGATATGGAGGGCTAGTGGCTGGAAACTTATAATGAATATTGTAAGAATTAAATATTTAAAATGAAAATGGTAATAAAATTAAAATCAATAGCAGTGATTGCATAAACAAACAGCAGTAACAAGAACCCTGGATATTTAGTTAATGGTTTTGTGTGCGTGTGTTTGTATGTGTGTACATGAAGCATGAACTTTGAGAATTGCAGAGATCTATGTCTCTGCAATCAGTATTAACCACTACATACAAATAACTGATCATTCTAGTGAGATAGATGTGGGGGAAACAGACAAAACAAACAAACAAAAAAAACAAGTCAAAAGATGACAAAGAAAACAGTATTCCAACCTTCCCAAGATAGAGCATTTTTTCTTAGGTATGGCTGATTAAATAGTTCACAAATTCTCCATTGAGATATTGGATAACAGTATCTAAGGCATAATTAATTTTATTTTTATCATGTTTTATTACAATTAATTTTCAGTTTCCTGAATCCTCATTTGTCCATGGGAACTAAGGAAGTAACAACTCAATCTCACTGTCACTGTATCAGTTATTTAGTTCCAAAATAATGCTGTGTAACAATCACAAAGGTCAGTCACATAAAGCAATAAACATTTAGTTAGCTTATAAATTTGTGGGGTTCAGATGATCTGCGCTAGACTTGGCAGATTATACAAAGGACTTAAGTCAATTTATATTAACTCCAAGGGAAGCTTGGCTCAGTGGTGAAGAATATGCCTGCCAAAGGAGGAGATGCAGGTGATGGGTTCCATCCCTGGGCTGGGAAATCCCCTGGAGGAGGAAATGGCAATCTGCTCCAGCATTATTGCCTGGGAAATCCCTTGGACAGAGGAGCCTGGCCAGCTACAGTCCATGTGGTTGAGAAAAGTTGGACACAACTGAGCAACTGAGCACACAGGCAAGGGAAGCTGCATCTGAATATTTTAGTATAGGAAATATTCTAGGCTTTCACTGCTACACATCATACAATTCTTTTCTGAGGCAGATCAACCTGGAAATTATTCTTACCTACTAAGACCAGAGGGTGTAAATCTCTTCAACTCCCAGAACATGGAATGTATGCTTGCAGATTAGAGAGAGAAAGAGCCCAAGATCCACAAAGAGCTGGACTTCTTTGTGTTTCTGTGGTCCTATTTGGCTTAGTTGGTGATGCTAGTGATCTTGGCTGGACTTGGGCGCATGTATGAGGGTTTGTTCATCCAACTGAGATGACTGTCAGCAATTTGGCTCCACCCAACACTCAGTGAAATACGACAAATGATTTTTCTGCCACAAACTTAGTGGCTTAAAACAATACATACTTATTATCTCACAGCTTCTGTGGGTTATGAATCTGAGTATAATTTAGTCAGGTTCTCTGCTTTAGGGTCTACCAGATGCAGTCATGGTAGGTTGTGCTTTTATCTGGAGGTTTGACTGGGGAAGAGTATACTTTAGACTCACTCAGTCTTTGGCAGAATTCAATTCTTATCAGCTATAGGAGTAAAGCCCTTAGTTCCTAAAGACTTCCCTCTTTTTATTTGCCTGCCACGTGAATCTCTGCATTGCACACATTTCTGCTTCCTTCTTCAAGGCCAGCAGGTGGGCAAGAGCAACTCTGCTGAATGGAGTCTTGTATGACTAATACAGTCATGTCAATGACATTCCATCATCTTTACCATATTCTGTTGGTTAGAAACAAGTCATAAGTCTGCTCACACTCAAAGAAAGGGGATTCATAAAGCTATGAACTCCAAGAAGTGAGAATCACCAGTTGTCACCTTGGAGTCCCTCTACCCAACCTGATCTTGCTCACGTGTCTTGGGATTAGATGACTGTCAGCAGATCTAGGGTAGCACATTGACCTAGCAAAGGTAAAGATGCGAGAGTGGAAGTGAAAATGAATAAGTGAGTTTTTCAGTCCTCTGCATCCTGTCTGCTAACTACAAACTGCAACTAACTTGCATCCCATTTGCCCAATGAAGTCACAAGACTCAGAAACAGAGATGGAAGATGTTACAAGGTTACCTGGTAAAGGAGGTAGATGCAGGAAAGGTAGAGAATTGCAGTCATAGACTCCTTCTCACCTTCATCTGCATAATCCAAGAATTCAGCCCCGTGGAAATCTCATTCCTCTCTTCCTCTAGTCAGCTTTTCAGGAAGATCCTAGTGTTCCATTTGGTGTTCCACAAATGCTCAAAATTTCTGGTAGTTTCTCCTGCTATTCCCTAGACTCCCTGCTTCCTGCAGACTCCCACATAGATGGGAACTTGTAAGACCACCCTGCTATCACACTTTATGAGAAACATCTCAGCAGATAGATTTTCCCCTAAATTCCATAAGCTAAATAACCCTTCTGTTTCCTCCCAGAGGAGGGGAGACTATTGTTATTACCCACTCTGTAATTCTATTCCTTGTCTGAGGATCATTCATGAAATCAGTTTCTACCCACTGTCCCTGTCTTTACATGGATGAGGCCAAACTCATGGTGTCTGCCATGTCCACCCCCTGCAGAACTCACCATGCTTGCGCTGTCCCCTGATTTAAAGGGTGCTCCAGGGCTTGTTACAGGCTGGAGCTTCTCAACACTTGTACATTAGAGCTACCCAGGAGCTTTTAAAAATTTCAGTGCTTGAGACATACCAAAAAGCAATCTCTGGGAGTTGGTTCCAGGCACTGGCATGTTTAAACTGATATCAGATGATTCTGATGTGTAGCCCAGATAGGGAACTCCTTTTACAGATAGGCATGTAACCCAGGATGTCTCAAGCCATAATTGCTCTTAAGACTTTGGAGCTTAGAGGAAGAAGAAAAGCATATTCCTACTTGACCATACAAAATACATAACCTCCTTCAAAAGATTTTTTCATGTGAAGCTTCTCTCTGCCTCTATATATAGAAGGAATCATGGAATCACATTTGCTTTGAAATATCCTCTCATCTGGCACCCTGGCACCACAGATGAGAAAAAGAAAAACCCAGAGCGATTTATTCACTTGCCGAAGATCTAATTAAATCCGAAGACTAATTAATATTCACTTGCTGAAGACTAATTAAAGCACAGATAGGGCTGGGTCATGAATTTTCTGTCGTTTCCTTTCTTCAACATCAATCTATTTTTAAAATATTGGACTTAAAAGTTTTGGGAGTGACAAGTTGGGTCCTATAATCTTCCCAATATACATAAACTACCGGTATTTTCTGTAGTTGACTAAACATAGGAGCAAGTCCATTTTAAGTATATGGAAAATTCTAGGAAAACAAATTATATGGATCTTTCCAGAGTGAAACTCTAAAGTCCATCTAGTGCCCTTGGCCCCAAATCTGTCTTGTAGATCATTCTGAAGATTAAACATCCAGTTTTAAAAGGAACACTGAAGTGTCTCAGTGTGCTATTTATTATTGAAAACTTTGGTTATCTTTATTCTAATTTAGATACACAGCTGCTTTGGGGACATAAAGGAAGAAAGTCTTCCTGTATATTTAATGCCTTTAAAGACAGTTTCTTTAAATAGTCTATGGGTATACATTTAATATGTATACTTAGAGTTGCTAAGTTTTGAGAAAAGGAAAAATTGGAATCTATATGACATCCTTACTGCCCCCTGTGCTATCAGAGAACACAGGCAAGAAAATCCTGCAGCTGTGAATCTCAGACTGCATGGTGCACCCGAACCATTTGTGATGAATTGAGAAAAGAGAGACTCCTGGCCCAACGCTCAAGAGTTTTGGATCCATAGGCTTACAACATTGTAGTAACCAGCACGTGTATTTTCTGTATTCTGATGCTTTGATCTCTGGAGTTTTGCTGAACCCGGAGGGACCTCCCGTTGCTGACCAGTTCCTAGAGAGAGTAAACAACTTGTCCTTGAACATGCCTCTCAAATGCAGGCCCCTCAAGCCAGCATCCACACCCCAGCCGCCTTATTTATCAAGCTCTCACCCTCGGGGCCGCCACCCACCCATCCCAGTCATATCCCAGGGTCAGATACCAGACAATTAGGCACAGTTCCTATGCCGCTGCTGCTGCTAAGTCACTTCAGTCGTGTCCGACACTGTGCGACCCCATAGACGGCAGCCCACTAGGCTCCTCTGTCCTGGGATTCTCCAGGCAAGAATACTGGAGTGGGTTGCCATTTCCTTCTCCAATGCATGAAAGTGAAAAGTGAAAGTGAAGTTGCTCAGTCGTGCCAGACTCTTAGCAAGCCCAGGCTCCTCCGTCCATGGGATTTCCCAGGCAAGAGTACTGGAGTGGGGCGCCATCGCCTTCTCCTATGCCGCAGAGCCTGCTAAACTTACTCAAACTGGATAATCCTAAACCTGTATACCCACTTCTGTTTCTTTCCACAGACACCACAAGAAAGGATCTTGCCCCTTCTCCATGTTTCCTGACTGACTCTGGTATTCCCTATAGCATGACCTGTCCCTTCCTCTTAGGATCTGTGAATATAACAAAATAAATTTTTTTTTTTTAAATTAGAGGATAATCACTTTACTATGTTGTGTTGCTTTCTGCTGTACACAAAGTATCTCTTTAATACCAGTGATCTGCTGATCTATTGACCTTAGTGATTGATTTTGTGTTAAAATAAATGGGATATAAGAATTTGCATTGCAACCCACTTTTCAGGTGACATTCCTGCTTGTCTTGGGGACACACTTTGAGAACCGCTTTATTGAAATATAGGAAAACTACTATATTTGTTGGTGGGAGAAGAAAAGTTAAGGGCAGACCTGTGGTGATAGACAGAATGAAGGTTTTTATAAAAGCTCTTTCATCCACTTTATTGTTACATGCTCGTGTTCAGTAAAGCCTTTTACCAGCTAGCTGAGCCCTCAAATGAGAGCTGTGTTAGTACTCCTGCACCCTAATGCTGTGATCTTTATTGAGTTACTTGGGGAGAGAATGAGAAAACAGAAAGGGGGTGAAGAATATTGGTTTTAAGTCCAGCTGTGCATCTGATGCCAAGCTGCAGGAACTTGGAAAATTCCCTTCATATCCCTGAGCCCCAGTGTCTTCTTCTGTAACTTGGTATAATCTTACCTCATAGGGTTAATATTAGAATTAAAAGAGGTGAATGCCAAGAAAGCGCTTAGTCTAGCCTGTGGTATACAGTCGGATTTCATGATGCAAGTTATTGTTATTGAAGTTATTTTGGCGCTCAAACACAGGATGGTAATCAGTTGCATTGTCTTGCCCTTTATATAATTTTACGCCTGGCATTTTGAGTTAAGAACAATGGTGTATGACCAAAGGAATCTAAAAATAAGATCCCACTACAGTTGTGGTTCTACAAAGCAGAAAACCAGAATCCCTGGGTGAAACTCCCTGAGACTGTTCTCTAAAGGAAAAACTACAAGAGTTGCAGTCATCTCCCAGAATTTGATGTCAGAAGAAAGTCGTGTTGTCCAGGATATACTTTAGTTTTAGTCCTTCTTCTGGCAAGGCCAGGGGTGCAGTGGTGCATGAACAGTGTCAATTCTCCATATGTGATCGTGTGATCAGAGCCATGGCTGTGAGAGTTATCCTTTCAACCCAACTTGTCTGCCCTGAGTATTGCTTCTGAGTCATGATGCCTCCCATAACAGACGAGCTTTCATATGTAAGCACTTCGAGGTGCTTCAGTAGGAAGGCAGAAATCACTCTCTCTTCTCTGTTCATCGTCAACGTATATAACAGATACACTCTGATTATAGTATCCTTTTCATTGTGAGGACCAAATTATTTGAAAAAACATTTTAGTTCCCAGGTATCTAACTGTGTCAAGATTCAGTTTAGTCCTCATGTTTTCATGGTGCATCTTTTGCAGTAAAACACAAAGCACCTGCGATATTCTTTCTGAGCTAAAATCACTGATAATCTGGCTCAAGACAAAGATTACCTATTTCAGTATGAAATAAAGGAAGCTGAAGAGTACTTTAATGAAGTTGATCGAGTGTGTTGAACAAGATGATGTGAAGATTTCTACACTGAATTGGTTCATAGCATGAGTGCAACCGATGCTTCCCAAAGTTTAAAGCAATGTTTTTTGTTTGTTTTCAATGTGGCTAATAACACTCCTGTAGGTCATAACCAGGATTTAAAGTTAGCTAGAATAAAAGTATCAGAGTGCGTCACTTTTGGTAATAAGGATAAGTATTTATAATAGGAGTGTGTGTGTGTGATTTGCAACATACAACCCACTTCTTCAGTGGATCATGGGTGGCTGAAAAAGAATTTGAAAAACACTCCCTTTGTTATTTCTCAAAATGGTTTATTTGGGATACAGACAGAGCTGAATAACTTTAGATCCCATGGTGAGATTTCGCTTCAACCTCTTTCATTTCTCCTGATGAGGTAGTCTCTATTTGCTGCTAGCACGTCTCTGTCGTCTCTCTAACTCTGGTGGGTCTATCTTTGAAAGGAAGAAAACCAGGCCTCAGAGTCTGGGGTAGGAAGGAGTTCTGTATATGGTATAAGTGATGTTGATTTTCCATACGTTGCGTTGGAGCATCTCATGTTATGTGGAACCGTGGTTTCCATTTCCACTTCCATGTCATTCCACAAGGATCATTTCTTTCAATGACTCGATTTAATCAAAACTGTTGTGAGTACACTGTGACAAACAGTGGGACTGGCTAGGGAGTCTGGAAACCAGCACCGCTGGTGCTTTTGGCTTTGCCACCCTCTTCAGAATTCAGAGCTGTCTGGAAGACTCCCCCGTGGCCAACATGATTGGTACCCTCTTCAAGACTGAAGCCAGTTAGACTGATTGCCGTGGGTGAGCCCATACTTGCCAGGTGTTGCAGATAATAGCTGCCTTCCCTCCACAAAGTAAGGCAAACACAAGGAGGTGTGTCCCAGGAAGTCCTGTGTGCTGGCTTCCCACTGCCAGCATCCTATCACTGTACTAACCTTTTTGTCCTGGATCTTAAAACTATTCATTTTTTCTTTGCTTGACACACTACTGTATTTCTTTTCCCCTGCTTATACCTAAGCCTTGCTTCAGCGGGGAAAAAAACAATAGGATGGGAAACTCAAATGGGGTGATGATACAGAGCCACTGGGGAATGATAACCAAGCTCACGTGCCCAGGTTTAGTGGCCATGCTGAGATCTGGCTGTGCTGCTGGCTGGTTCTCGATGGAAAATCTCCCTTTGTATACAGGGAAACCTGAGAAAACTAAGCGTGGTCTGAGGTCTGAAGTCCAAATGGCCCTGCTCTCCTTTCTCTGATGCAAGAGCCTAAAAATAAAGCAGAGGCAACAAGTGTTAACACAGGCATCATTTCTCTTCCGTGGCACAGATATCACCCCTTTTAGTGTAAGTAGGACAGAGGGTAAATTGAGAGTTGTCTTTGTCTTGAATCAACACCAGCCCTGATTTTCTTTCTTTCAATTAGGTTGGCACAGGTGTTATTGTGATTCGCTACCCCCAGAGCTGAGAGACAGGAGAGTTGCTAAAATCCTACCTGCATCTTCAGTCAGCAAGCCATCTCAGCATGGAACCTACAGCAAGGACTCCACACCTTCCCCCGCCAGACACAAGCTGTTCCCTCCTCTGGAACAGGAACCGGGTTGACCCCTTGAGTGTCAAGAGTCAACGTCGACACCAAAGCATTCTGAATTTTCCTTTCTCTTCCTTCCTGGGTCCCTCCCTGAGCAGCGTCATTTGGGAGGCGATGCTTTGATCCCGGAAGACAGCGTTGTGAACGGAGTTTGCAGATTTTGACGGAAAAGCCTGTGTTTCCGCACACATAGCTTTGGCCCTGCTTGCTTGTTTGAGAGCAGAGCGGACAGAATGAGCTGCCTGGGCGACCTACGCCTTTGGCAAGTTCGGAGGGCCTGAGAGGAAGAGGAGAGGGGACCAAAGGGCTCCACGTCTCAGGCTAAAAACAGCCAGCCTGGGGCTCCTCTTCTTCCTGTTCCAGTCACCTCTTCTCACAGGGAGAGCTTTTGAAAGGGCCCCCCCGCCCCCCGCCCCATCCCTCTGCTCCTTCCCTCCCTTCTTCCAGTGCGTCTGTGACGCCAGTTCATTTGAATGGCAAGCTTTTTCTGAGCTGGGATAAGCGAGATACAGGAAGTCACTATTGAAAGGCTTCTTTATGCTTGTTGTCATCATCACCTTAGTATGAGGGCCATCCAGAGTGACGGAAGCAGAAGCCTGGGCCAGCCAGGGTGCTCGGGGACCCAGAGGTGATAGCAACCCAACCGATCATTCGCAGAGGTCAAGGGCCACACTGAGGTGATGAACTTTGCTTCCTTGGGTCACATGAGCGGAACTTCAGATCACACTCTGAAACTTTGGGGTTTTTTAGAAGCTTTGTTGTTCTGCTAATGACATTCTGGGTGAGGAGGGCAAACTGAAACACCAAAGTACACCCTCCACCAAAAAATAAATTCTTGATGCTTTGTGTACCTGCAAGGCCAGGATTACATATGTGGTGACCCAATGAACATCCTTAGACTGGATAGCAAGCAATATCTTACCTATTTTTTTTTAATTTATGTATTTTAATTGGAGGCTAATTACTTTTGCACTCTGGTATAGCTGAGCTCAAATCTAGGGATTTATACCAAGGATTATCTACAGTCAATTTTTTGTTTTCCAAAATGCATAGGTGGAGACTCCTTTCTAACCTACCCATCTGCTAAAATAATTAGATTGGTTGAGGCTCCATAGTACAACGTCTATGTTACATGTACTTGTATTAATGTGGTCCCCAGGCCAGCAGCATCGGTATCAATATCATCTAAGAACTTGATAGGAATGAAGTTTCTAAGGCTCCAAACTAGAACTTTGGAATTAGAAGTTCAGAAGGTGGGATCTGTATTTTAACAACTCCTCTAGGAGATTTTGAAGTGGCCTCAAGATTGAGAATCTCTGATTTAGAGAACTCAAAAAGCCAGCATTATTTCCTTATTTTAGATTTGGTAGTAAAACTGCCAAGAAATCAAGATATACCTTCTATGTGGTGGCACAAATAATTTTTCTGAAGCTCACAATGTTCATTTTTCAGTCTCTCAGTCATGTCCAACTCTTTGCGACAACATTCATAGAATATTTCTGAAACAGAAATTGTGCATGAATGCTAAATTGCTTCAGTCATGTCCGACTCTGTGCAACCCTATGGACTGTAGCCCACAAGGCTCCTCTATCCATAGGATTCTCCAGGCAAGAATATTGGAGTGGGTTGCCACACTCTCCTCAGATGGAATCAAATATAATTATGACCAACTTTATCAAATTGTACCCATTCTTAAAGAATTACCTTGAAATATGTACATTGAGTGTATGTTGAATTCCTTTTTCCTTTTGCTAATGCTCATTTTGAAACTGAAAAAAATATTTTCTTACTAGGGAAAAGAACTGGTCTTGGAAGATCAGAAAGTGACAATAGAGAATTCAGAAAAGTTCTTTAAAAATCATTCTAAGAAAAAAAAGAAAAAATGATACTTTTCTGGCAACAGCTTTGCAAGATGCAAAACTTTTGATAGATGTCAAATATGGATGCCATCATTTCGTGTTTTTATGTTTGTTAATAAATGATAGCTAAGTTACTAGAGCACACCAGAGTGAGTAAACTTCTCTTTCTTCTTTTCAAGATTTCTCCAAGGAATAATATGACCATTTCCCCTAGTTTGGCACCATTCTCCAGTTCCCCAGGATTTCATGGATGGCTCTTAGAAAGCAATAGGATTATTTGAATGAAAAAAGAAGGGTAAGATTCTAAATGCAGAGGTAAATCTAAGTGAAACACATCTACTGAAACAGGAGAACTAGCATGTCAAGAATCTTTATGATGGAAGTCTTAGGGCTATTAATATGTGCATAATGAGACCTGCCAGTTACTGTTCCAGTGGCAGCAACAGCAGTCCTGAAAACTTAATGATGTGTGATTCACTAACTTTGAATTTCAAATAAAGCAGGCAGGAGTGGAAGAAATCTGGAAGACACCAAGTTGAAGAAAGCAAGACACCAGACACCAGCATAAAATGGATTCTAGCTTGTACAGCAAATTTGGCCTTCAAATAGGGCATCTTTCTGAAATCAGTCCTGTATTTATTTGTAATTCTGACACTTGCTAAGCTTTCCAGGGAAGAACATATGTGAATGAATGGGTTGGGTGGTTTTGTAAATTCAGTTCTTCCCTCTCAGTCCTCCCACTTCAAATAATTTGATTTCAGTAGAAATATATGATTTCATACAGTTTTTTAATCATTGTGAGAGAAACAAAATTTATTTTAGAACTCCTTTGATGCATATATAAGGGCGATTTATATCCATTCTTCTCTGTGTTAAGAAAACAAATGCACAAAATATTCGAGTTAACAGATTTTTTTTCTTACTAGAATTACACTGTGGCTAAGACGGCTTTTGGAACCTGTTTATTTTCCATATTGCTTCATTTGCCAACTAGATTTTTCTTAAGAGCAAAGGTTGCTACGCATGGGTTTCCTGTGTTGTGAATTCAGTAGGGGTTTAATAAATGTGCTGTCTCCTGATCTGCCAATTTTTATCTAGAACTTGACCTTTTTTATCTCCCCTATTATTAAAGCAGATTTGCTCATGTAATCTGGAATTTGCACTTTCAACCCTGAAAGAAAACTTAGCTCTCATATCATGCAACCCTATGATTTTATAGATGAGAAAACTAGAGCATAGAGAAGTTAATTGAAAGTTACACGGGGACTCATGAGGAAAATTCCCATAGAACCTGGGAGTCCCGTGCCCCTCCACATCTCCATCTTGGTCTGTTCCCATTAGAACCACAGCTATAAACAGTAAGCAACAGTCCAGTACCCAAAAAAGCAATGTGTCAGTTTTAATTTCTGGTCCAATTACTTAAGCGTCTTTCCTGCTCCTATGAGTGCATAAACCACAGAAGGATGTTATTAAGACCTGAGCACCTGAGAACATGCATTTGCTCATCTTTTTTTTCTTTATAACTTTGTAGATTATGTATTTGAGCAGCTGGCCTTAAGAAATTCCTTAGCTGAAAAAACATTTTCATGTTATTTAAGAAATAACTTTTCTTTTGGTTTGGCGTTATTTCTTTTTCCTTTTTTATAATGAAAATTTACTACGTTTATTTTCACTTCCCCGGTGGCTCAGACAGTAAAGCATCTGCCTGCAATACGGAAGACCCGGGCTTGATCTCTGGGTTAGGAAGATCCCCTGGAAAAGGAAATGGCAACCAACTCCAGTACACTTGCCTGGAAAATCCCATAGACAGAGGAGCCTGGTAGTTTTATTTTCAAGCATACTTTTATATTTTATAATGAGAGAGAATATTCTTTTGATCCAATAACCCAACCCAGATTCAACAGTTATTGAGAGTTTGTGATACTTGTTTAATCTTTTCCTTTTCCTCTCTTTTTTTCCCCCTGAATTACTTAAAGCAAATTCCAGATGTCATTTTATCCCACCCATATATTTCTCAGTAAACACCTCTGAAGAGTTATGGAGATTTTACTACATAAACCTGATGCTAATGGCACACCTAAAAATTATATTTACAAGGTCATCCAATATCCAGTCAGTATTAACATTTCTCTGGTTGCCTCAAAAATATTTTCAGAGTTGCCTTTTGCCATTATTCATACGTGTGACATACATTATTCATCCTGAATCCTAGGTTCAGGATTCTAGCAAACACAACCAGAAAGAAAGAAGACGAAGTAAACTTCCTTAGCGAGAAGGGTTTTCCCAAATTCTCACAGCTCTAATCTGGAGACCATTCAGTGTGACAGGCTTCTCTCTGGGTTCCCACAGCTGGTTAGTGTTTTGAATTCCAGCCTCATGAACTCATGTCAGGCTCCACGGGCTAATGCTCAGGGCCAGCCTCATGCTCATATCTCTGATGACAGAGTAATGGAGCGGCTGCGGGCATGGTCTGCCCCTTTCTAAAGGCACTGTCCTCTGCATCTGTCTGCTGTCTCTGCAGAGACTGAGGGGCTCCAGTGCCTCTCAGAGGCATTTAAGCCCTCATGGGGACAAAGGTAACAACATTTAGGCATCTTTTGTTGAAAGACCAAAAGGTAACCCACTACACTGTGAACAAGCTTTAGGATCTCCAGGGTCACATAAGGCTTGTTGGATGCACACCTTTTCACATTCAAGTTTTTGCCTCTAAATTAAGCTCTGGAAAAGATATGTGAAGATAAACTGAGGATAGAGTGAGGAAAAAAGCATGAGGACACATCACAGTTAGATATAGAGTAAGTTTAGGCACTGAATTTTTACTCTGACTTCCCTATAAGCATATAACAGAGACAATTTCTTAGAGAAAAGGCAGTCTTCTGCTTATGGTAAAGAAAGTGTTTCTTCCATAAAATCTATATCTAATCTAAAACAGAACAGTTTCTTCTTTAGATGCCCAAGGGGTGCTATTTAGGGGCTCACTTGACCCTCCCCAATATCTAAAAGACTACACAGTCCTTATAAAATGAGATCTGAAATTTGAATTGCTTTTTATTTTTCTTTATGTAAATGTTTTGCCTCCTTTGTATTTTCATTGATTTATAACTTAATGTGAATAGAGTGTTTATTCCCGCTTTATGGAATTATAATTGATAAATGAGAATAGGTTTTGAGGACATGTGGAGGAGATGTCATGCCTGCTAGACTCTTTAGACATGGAAGGGGTGTGTGTGGAATTGTGGGCAGAGCAAACCCTGTGCCTGTTCTAACAGGGCTTTACCCTTCAAGTGGGGAGTAAGTCATCAACTGAGAAAGAAACTCATAGACAAGGTCACCTCCAATCTTGTAAAGTGGCTACATGGATAGTGCTGGACAGTGTCTGTTGGCAGATACTTAAAGGAGTGTCTCTGGTGAGAACTACTTCACAAAAAAGTGTGACATTTGAACAGGACATGACGGAGTGAAGGAGCCAGGCATCAGAAATTTCCAGGGAAAATCTTCAAAGAGGGACTAAACCTGGCCTCACAGGGGGAGATAGAGGGACCCTGCTGGTGGTTCAGTGATTAAGACTTCACTTTCCAACAGGGGGTGTGGCTAGGTAGGTCAGGTAGCCAAGATCCCACCTGCCTTGCAGCGGAAGCAATATGCAACAAATTCAAGGAAATCTTTAAAAATGGTCCACATTAAAAACAAAACAAAACAGAACAGGTAGGAATAAGGTGGCATTCATGACTCCTAGAATGTGTGGCTTGGGGCAGATTGTAAGGGCTGTTGCGACCCTGGCAGACAGCTTGAGTCTGGGGCCGGCATGGCATCTATACAGCTGGTGTGTGCGGATCCTTTGATGGCAGCAACGCTCAGACTTTAGTGGAATTGAAGACCCTGAGGCATTTGTTCCAAACTCAGATTGTTGGCCGCATCCCAACCAAGGGTTTCTGATGGAACCTGATGTTCTGCATTTCTATCAAGTTCCCAGGGGATGCCTAGGCTGGTTCAGGGTCACACCTGGAAAAACACTGCTTCAAAGAGCAGTTCAGGTGGGCATCATCTTTGTCCATCCTCTGCAGTTACCCCAGAGAAGAGATTTCCAAGTGCAAGGGAGTAGATGGCAGGTTGTGACACAATTACCACTCTCTTTCCCAGAATGCTTTGCTTCTTCTCTCCTTTCAAATGAACATGAACCTCTGTTTAATATCCACCCCTTTTCTCCCCAAAGGGGAAGACCATAGAATCACCTTATTAAGTTGCTCACCACAGGTTCCCAGACGCCCAAGTCCTTGTGGGGCAATGGGCTGTGGCAGCCCGGTTTGCAGGCAGGGGCTGCTTTCAACAGACCCTGTATCCCCATCCTTTTCTCATTGTGGGGCTCCCTGAAAATGCACTCCTTCTTCCCAGACATTTATCTAAGAGTAACAGCGCATAGAGGCCAGTAGCATTGCTGATCTCCAACCAGGAAGCATTCAGACCGTCAGGAAACACGGGCGAGCAAATGTTTACTGACCGTGTAATTAATATGATGCTCTACCCTGTCTCTCGGCCCTTAGCACCGTATTTCCTGTTCAGGGCAGTGGAAAGCTAAAATATTAGTCGCTGTTTGACCAAAGGAGCAAGTGTCTTCCAAACGAACACATGATCTATTAGCAGTCCTGCCGAGTCTTCCCATGGGAACAGGCATTTTACTTTGTTTTACAGCTAATTTCTTTCTTACAGCAGGTTCCCAGACACATCAAATGCCTTACATGTGAGTCTGAAGTCAAGATTTATAGTCCAGGCCCATGTAATTCAATGTCAAGCAACTCTGATAACATAAGGGCTGGAAGTCAACCATTTTCTCATGAGTTCTCATAAAAAAGTCATTTTAGCCAAATTAAGTTTGAATAGCGGGTGTGTCTCTGTGATTTGATGGATGCTCGCTCTACCCAGGAGCCCCTGGGAAGAAGCTAGCTACTTTCGTTTGCTACTGTAGCAACAGAATCTGTAAACAGACAAAGTGATATCTGGTTGATGTTGGAATTTGGATTTTGTTCCTTTTTTTCTCTGTCGATTTCAAAGGAGAAAAAGAAACAATGCTTTCTCCTCTGATGGTAGGTTGTATCTGCCTTCTCTGTCTTTGATTTCTTTTCCCCTGTATGTCTCTCTGTGGCCCACACAACATGAGTCTATTTCTCTAGAGGAAAACCACTGCTTGTGCCAAGAGTAAGTTGGAAAGGAGGGTGTTTTCTTTGGTTCTTGTCTGTAGGCTCATGAGTTCACAGACTCTTGGAGAAGGACCTCGGGGATCACTTTAAATAGTCCCTAATTTACAATTGAAGGGGAAGGGAAGTTGAGTGGCTTTCGTAAAAGTTACCGCTAGCTAGGCATAAGGTCTAGTGATTCCTTTCTTCACCCCCCATGTAATACCTGGCTTCCCGTAGCCTAGCTCTTTACAGGTTATGATGTAATCACCTGCTGGATGTAAGGAAGCTGCTCACATGGAGCCATGAACAGAGAGGGTGTCCTACCCAGAACAATTCAAAACTCTTGGGAAGGGACCTGTACTGTGCTGTTTCTGAGCATCCATGGAGGAAAGCTGCTTGGAGTTTCTGAAGGGAAGTGGAAAACAGGAGAAGTGATGAGAGTTGCTTCAGAACTCCATGGGGTCCTTCATCAGCAGCACAGTGTAGTGAGTTTGTTCTCTTCTCCTATTTGGAGAATACCAAATACCCAGATTAGGAAACAAGCAAAACAAAATGAATAAACTACAAAGCCATTCTAAGGGATGACTTTAGTTCCTACAGATCTGGAGTTTTTAAATCTCTGGCATAAAAAAAGTAAATCAATATGCAATAAGCATACACATCACCATGTGGAGCAATTTGGACCCTTAGAGGTCTTTCAAGTCACAGAAGAGCAAAGATGGGCAGTCAGTCTCTTGGGAAACGGGCAGCACAATGGCCAATAATCTCATTGTGACAAACCAAATGGGTGACACTGACACTAATGATGATAAAGACAGAGGGCCCTTGTGAGCTTGGGGTAGAGTTGGGGAGACCAGCTGGTCTCTCAAACGGTCACATGGACCCAGCCTCAGGTAGTAGCTGTAAATATTAGTGACAAAGACAGAGGAATCAATTCTCAGAGCAATTGTGGACATCTCTTCCACAGCGTCTCTCTGAGCATAAAGCAAAACTTCTCCACATGTGGTTCAAGGACCAGCAATATCAGTATCATCTGAGGGATTTTTTAGGAATACAGTTCCCAGGCTAACTTCAAACCTGTTAAATCCAAATCACTTGTGGCGGGGTCCAGAAATCTGTTCGAACAAGCTCTCCAGTTGACTCTTGCTTAACTAAAATTTGAAAAGCATTGGTGAGAACTTGTATTTTGAGCATATAAATGTGAATTGGTGAAGTTGATGGTGTGTTTGTTGGGGCCATATAGGAGGATTTGTTGCTTGAATGTTAAAATGTGATTTTTCTTTCTTAGTTGCTTGGTTATGGATTGAGATGAGGAGGATTCTAGAAGGAATTTTACTTTCCCTTTTTTGTTCAACTTGGAATTAATTGTGGGAATTACCAATTAACTCTTGGTAGTTGAATTGATCCCAGAAATCAGGTGGGTGTTTCTTAGTATAAAAGGGAACTGAAATTTGGGGTTTTGTACTATCTGTAGTCTCAGAATGTCAATGGAGAGAAGAAATTTAAATATCATCCCCTTTGGAATTTCCAGGCTCTACCTGTAGATTTAATACGCCTTCCTTCAGAGAAAAGGGTACCTGATTTAGAATCAGATCCTGGTTTCAAAATTAACCTCTGTGACTTAAAAACTGTGTTTCCCAATCCTCTTTCAGCCTCTTTTTCTTCATCTGTAAAAGTAGAAGAATAATGGCTACCTCATAGAGTTCTTTTTTTGGTTTGTTTAATTAATATTTACTGGTGTAGAGTTACGTAACAATGTTGTGTTAGTTTCCACTGTATAGCAAAGTAAATCAGGTATGCATACATACCCTCTTTCTTGGATTTCCTTCCTATTTAGGTCATCACAGAGCCTTGAGTGGAGTCCCCTGAGCTATACAGTAGGTTCTCATTGGTTATCTATTTTCTACATAGTACCGATAGTGTATACGTGCCAATTCCAGTCTCCCAGTTCATCCTACCCCTACTTTCCCACTCTGGTGTCCATGTGTTTGTTCTCTATGCCTGTGTCTCTATTTCTGTTTTGCAAATAAGATGATCTATATCATTTTTCTAGATTCCCCATATATTAATTAATATGCAATATTTATTTTTCTCTTTCTGACTTACTTCACTCTGTATGACAGTCTCTAGGTCCATTCATGTGTCTACAAATCCAATTTAATTCCTTTTTATGGCTGAGTAATATTCCATTGTATCCATATGTGCAATGTATTGTTTATCCATTCCTCTACCGATGGACCTTTAGTTTGCTTCCATGTCCTGGCTATTGCAAATGTGTGCTGCAATGAACACTGGGGTGTATGGATCTTTTTGAATTGTTTTTCTCTGGGTATATGCCCAGAAGTGGGATTGCTGGGTCATCAGATCAGATTAGATCAGATCAGTCGCTCAGTTGTGTCCAACTCTTTGTGACCCCATGAATCGCAGCATGCCAGGCCTCCCTGTCCATCACCAACTCCCGGAGTTCACTCAGACTCATGTCCATTGAGTGAGTGATGCCAGCCAGCCATCTCATCCTCTGTCGTCGCCTTCTCCTCTTGCCCCCAATCTCTCCCAGCATCAGAGTCTTTTCCAATGAGTCAACTCTTTTCATGAGGTGGCCAAAGTACTGGACTTTCAGCTTTAGCATCATTCCTTCCAAAGAAATCCCAGGGCTGATCTCCTTCAGAATGGACTGGTTGGATCTCCTTGCAGTTCAAGGGACTCTCAAGCGT
>NW_011494602.1:1345434-1375336 GCF_000754665.1 Bison bison bison | reverse complement strand
CTTCTCCAACACCACAGTTCAAAAGCATCAATTCTTCGGTGCTCAGCCTTCTTCACAGTCCAACTCTCACATCCATACATGACCACAGGAAAAACCATAGCCTTGACTAGACGAACCTTTGTTGGCAAAGTAATGTCTCTGCTTTTGAATATGCTATCTAGGTTGGTCATAACTTTCCTTCCAAGGAGTAAGCGTCTTTTAATTTCATGGCTGCAGTCACCATCTACAGTGATTTTGGAACCCAGAAAAATAAAGTCTGACACTGTTTACACTGTTTCCCCATCTATTTCCCATGAAGTGATGGGACCGGATGCCATGATCTTCATTTTCTGAATGTTGAGCTTTAAGCCAACTTTTTCACTCTCCACTTTCACTTTCATCAAGAGGCTTTTTAGTTCCTCTTCACTTTCTGCCATAGCCCATGGCAAATTCTCACATTATGAGGCATATAATTATGGTGGTGATGGATATAATAATGATACCGATTTCCGTTACCAAACATGGTTGGAGTCAGAGGGTAGATGTTTTTCCTTGATAATTTCTTTCAGAGGTTTTCACATAGATCTTATGAAAGTATAACGTATTTGGCAAAGGATACAGATCATAAGTGGTCACCTCCATGACTTTTACAAAGTGATTACAAACCAGCACTTAAATCAAGAAATGGAACATGGTCAGGCCTTGAAGTTCCCATGCTCCCAAACAGTCATCATCTGCCCAAGGATAGCCACTATTCTGATTAGCACTGAAGACTAGTTTTTCCTGTGTATGAAACTTTATATAAATGAATCATTGAGTATATGCTTTTCTGTGTCTGGCTTCTTGTGTTCAAAATTTTTTTCTTGTGAGATTGATCCATATCATAGCATGTTATTGTAGATTGTTCATTCTCATTGCTAAAGAGGATCTTACTGTTTAAATATATCCTAATTTTAGATTCTATTCCTGTAGCTATTTGGTAGATATAATTGTCACTTTTGGCTATTATGGCTAGTGCTCTATGAATACTTGTAAATATGCCTTTGGTGAACAAATGTATGTATATCCATTGGGTATATACCTGGAAACAGAAAGGCTGGGTCATAGCATATACACATGCTTGGTTTTAATCATACTACCAGATGGTTTTTTAATATGTTTGCACAGATTTATACTTTCACTGTCAGACAGTGAGGGTTCTACTTATTCTTATTTCTCACCAACACTATAGTCTCTTCCTTCTCATAGTGTTTACAGAATCTCACTGGGGTTTTAATTTTCATTTCCTTGGTGAACAGTGAAATGAAGCATCTTTTGACATGGCCACTTAGATATCCTCTTTTGAGAAATGTACATTCCAATCTTTTTCCCATTGAAAAAATTATGTTGTCTTTCTCTTACTGATTTGGATGCATTGTTTACATGTTCTGGATCTCAGTCCTTTGCCAGATACATTGACTTCAAATTCCTTCTCTTACTCTATAACTTGCCTGTTTTCATCCCTGGTAAAATTTTGTGTGATTTAATTCTTTGAAATTAAAAATGCAGGCCTCCTAGTTACATTTGAATATGCAATAAACAACAAATTGTCTCATATAATGCCTCCAATACTGTTACCAAAGGCAAGGTCCAGCTGCTTGCTACTCAAAAGTCAATAAAGAGGCCAGGTTGGTGGAAAGAAAAGTTTGCTTTATTTCAGATGCTGGCAACTGGAGGGGCAGTGTGAGGAGGGTGGACATTTGTCCAAAGGCCAACTCCCCCTCTGCTGATGCTCAGTGGTCAAGAGCTTTAATAGACAGAGGGAGGGTGCTACATGCAGAAACAGTACAGTCAGCTTTGACACCCATCTTAAAATTGGTCATCAGTGGCCTGACAAGCATCATCTTGACTGTTTGAGGTACAGTTAATTTTCACTTCCAGGGTTGGTTTTTTTCCATTTCTTTGAGGCCAATTCTTGGAATTATGGCAGCTTATATTGTGGGTACAGTCTGGTCATCGTGTAGTTAATTTCTTCCTTTTTGTGGGGGTTTCAGTATCTACAAGACAGCTCACAGGATATGGCTCAGAATATTATCTCTAGCCCTTGAGGAGGCATGAAAGGTCCTTGACTATGCTTAACGACTACATTTTTATTATTTGGTCTCCTCTGACTGTTTCCCTTTGTTTCTGCATTTTCTTACTTCTCTAATTAAACTCATTTATTGGTGAAAGTTTTCTCATAGACAAAAGGCAGGCCAAGAACTTGGGGAGTGGGCAAAGACCAGAGGATCCTGCTGCATTTCAGTACTTTTAGGGACATCCTTATGCTAACATTTATTCATTGTTTAACTGAAATTCAAAGTCTACTGATTGTCTTGTACTTTATTTACCAAATCTGGCAACTCTACTCAAAAGGTTTTTTCCCCCTCTTTGGGGGCTCAATTGTTTTCAGAGTGCTGAGGAAGGAAGGGAGCAATTTCAACCAATCAGATCCTCTAGATTGGTTTTAGAGCCCCATCCAACTTACATCAAAAGATGTTTCAATCCTGCCTTTTTTTCAACTTAAATTTTCTGTATCTTGCAACTGAACTATTCCCAAATGTTACTGGACGTGTAACACATTCCTTTAGGTGGGACTCTGTTCATTTGTTACTTTTTCTCTGGTTCTGAACCACGTGCTTCTGTACCCCATGGCCAGGGTTAATGTAGGTCCAAATGGAAAGTGATTTAATGCCTGAGTTCTTGCTTCTGTTTACTTTCCTCAGACATCTTAACTACTTTTCTCAAAGTCAGTTTGTTTTTTTCCCTCCCTTAGCAATCACCACTTCATGTTTACTGAGGAACCCAGTAGCTTGGAGGGAAAGCATGGGCAAAACAGCTGTTCCTGGGCCCAGTGGGAAAAGAGAAGATGTATTGGGAGGAAAGTGAAGTGAAAGTTGCTCAGTTGTGTCTGACTCTTTGCGACCCCATGGACTGTAGCCCACCAGGCTTTTCTGTCCATGAGATTCTCCAGGCAAGAATACTGGAGCGTGTTGCCATTCCCTTCTCCAGGGTATCCTCCCAACCCAGGGACTGAACGCAGGTCGTCCACATTGCAGGCGGATTCCTTACTGTCTGAGCCACCAGGGAAGCCCATTGGGAGGAAAAGGTAGGAAGAAATTTCAGGTTTGATGGCAGGCAGAGAGATAGCGAGTTGATTTTGAAGAAGGATTGATGGCCTGGAGTCAGAAGGACTAAAGAGGCTCAAATGGAAGAACTTATAAAAGAAAAAGGAACCAAGAGAAGAGGGTTTAATTCAATAAATGTGACTGAGCAACAAGTTTCAACCCCACTGCCAAGATTCAGAAAAGATCAGAGGGTAAAATGAAAGTTAGGTTTGAAATAGGTTAAGAAAACAGAATTGCCAGTTAGAAATTGCAAAGGATGCTGTGGGTCATACGGTACAGAAGAGACTATGGAAGTCATGGAAGAGGAGAACAAAAGACTGAGGATCTGAAAGTAGCATCCCCCATCAGAGTGCCCTGGAAAGGAAACTCAGAGACTGGGGTCTGGTCTCCATTTCTACATAATCGTTAATATGTTGGGCACTTTAGTTAGTACCCTGCCCACCCATTTTCCCCAGGCCTCAATTTTTCCCACTGTGCAATGAAGGCATTGGTCCTTGCTACTCAAAGTGTGGCTCCTGGACTATCAGCATCTCTAGCCTCGAGGAGCTTGTTAGAAGTGCAGAATCTAGACTTCTCCCCAGATCTGCTGAATCAGAATCTCTAGGCGTAGAGTTGAGAACTCTGTTTTAACCAGTGCTCCCGGTGATTATGTAACATTCTGATGTTTGAGAAGTTCTGGCCTTACCAAAGTGCCTTTCATACTTCGATGTGCATCAGAATCAGAAGGTTTGTTAAAATCCAGATTTGGTTCTATAGGTCCAGGGTAGATCTAACACATTCTTAGACAAAGCTGATACTGCTGCTCAGAAGACCACACTTTGAGTAGCAGAGTCTAGAATAATCTCTAAGTTCCTTTTGAATTAAGAAAAATAACAAAGATTTTTAAAAAATAATTTTATTTATTTATTCATTGGCTGGGGTGGGTCTTTATTGCTTCATGGGTTCTCTGTAGGTGCCGAGAGTAGGGCTACTCCCTAGTTGCAGTGCCTGGCCTGCTCATTGTGGTGGCTTCTCTTGGTGTGGAGTGTGGGCCCTAGGGCGCCCAGACTTCAGCAGTTGAGGCATGTGGGCTCAGTGTTTGTGGCTCCCGGGCTCCAGAGTGCAGATTCAGTAGTTGTAGTGCATGGGCTTAGTTGCTCCATGGCATGTGGGATCTTCCCAGATCATGGATTGGACCCATGTCTCCTGCACTGGCAGGTGGATTCTTTACCACTGAGCCACCAGGGAAGCCCAGAAAAAGTTTTAATTAAAGAAAAAAATAAGAAATAAAAGGTAAGACTAAATCTATATCAGTGTACACATTCATGTGGACAATAGTATTTATGAGGTCATTTTTCATAGCACTTGTTACATTGACCTAAAAGGAACGAAAGACAAATACAACTTTGTTTCTGTATCTGCTCTATTGGAGGTTGTGTTTATGATTTGAAGATAAGGCTATTTGGTGAAAATCTACTTAGAGAATGACTTCCTGATGATCACTGCCCGCATAGCAGAATGTGTGTAATAGCCTTTCCCCAAACCATGACCTTTGGTGAGTTTGTACTTGTGCAAGACCCACCCAACCCTGAAGTATTTGTATACAGACCCACACAATTTCTTGGTAGCAGCAAATCAGGACAGCTTCCCGAGCCAGGGTAGGCCACAACTGTCTTGGCCTGAGCATCAATCCCAGGCCTGAGGAATCCCAGCCTTCACCACACTTTAACAAGGCAAACCCCAGACTCAGAGTTCAGGCTACGGGAAGTGGCAGGATGCTCCTGGCATGCAGCCCCAGTCCTGAAGATTGACTTGGGAATTTAAGTATACAAATGTCTGTGTCCAGAAACCTGTCATAGTAGAAGCTGGACCTATCTCCTGCTGATGTGGAGGGGTTCAGGGCAAGAGAAAGTGGTCAACTTGTTGTTGGGTGACGAAGATCTATATTCCAGGAACTTATAATACAGGGTAGGATGTGAATAGGGAAAAAGAATGGATTAGAACTTCATTTTATCACTAATGATGATGATGATAAATTTTAAACACTTTACATGTCTGTCTCTTTTTCAAAGCTTCATGTCTGTTATTTAGTACTTAAAGTAACCTTGTGAGCTGTGCTCTATTATTAACTCCATTTTCTGGATGAGAAACACCCAGGAGATGGTAAGGGACAGGGAGGCCCGGCGTACTGCAGTCCATGGGGTCGCAAAGATTCAGACGTGACTTGGCGACTGAACAGAAACAACGACAAAACATAGATGAGGAAACAGAGGTCATAGGTTGGTTAAGAAATTTGCAAAAAGTCATATGGCAATGAAATGCTAAAAGCTTGTAATAAGTCAGAGAGTGTAAGTCAGAAGCCACCATGCTTGATGTTTCTTGATGCATAATAGATCATGGGTTAGAATTTATGTAACTTAGTGTGACGTTAGCAGAAAGAGTCTGGAAATTTGAAATAGGAATGTTTGTTCCTAATATTACTACTGATTCTATGGATGTGGTATGTTTACTGCAAAACTGGCCCCATGTCTTTCCTTCTCTGTAATTCATCATTTGCAATGAAACTTTGCAGCAACTCCCATCAAGAGGTGGCCTCCATGTTTTTCTGCCCTGGCCTTAGACATGCTTTAGTCAATCGAATATGACAAAAGTAAAGCCTGGGCATCAAGAGTCTTTGCATACCTCTGCTCACTTTCTTGGAGCACTAACACCAGGAGACCTAGATAAGACTAACTGGCTGGAGAATGGGAAACACATGGCCTAATCACCTCTATTACCCCAACCTACAACTATCCAGCCATCCGACATAGACTGGTGCCGTTCATGTCATCCAGCCTCCATGACTTGCCGGCGTTCATGAATCAGTCCAGCTAAAATCAACTAAGCAAGACTGCCTAGACAACCCATGGCCTTACAAGCATAAATTTAGATTGTTTTTTTAGGGCACTGAATGTGGAGTGGTCTCCTAGGCGGCAATAGACAACAGATACATGATCCAAGGGAAGCCATTTTAACTTAGCAGAATTTTGCCAGAACAACTCAGGTGAGACCACTCTGCAAACATTTCATGAGTCCCTCATCCTTGTCTTGGTAGGATATGCTTTCCCACTCACCTTTGTCGGGAACTTGGAGCCCCCTTTCTTCTCCAGGTTACAGATGCTTGCTATATGGATGCAAAGGCTAATTCTGCAGATCCACCCTAACCTGATATCTATCACATGAAGGTATTGGCAGCCCGCCATGAGGGATCTTGTCTCTACCCCTCACCTTGGCCTCCTGTTCACGCCTTGGCTTCTTCTGCTTCTGCCTTCCAGCATATGCTCAGCAAGCCACCAAGGTCTTTAATGTGGTTTCCCTTTTTGAAGCTTTAATTAGTGGCACCTTGGATCTTGATTGCTTCAGGGGTGGCCACTGAGTCTGACTTCCCAAAATGAATAACCCAGAGTGTGTAAAACAGACTCATTCATTAAATTCAAGAAAAGCAGAGAGGTCTTTATTGTAAATAACCAGGAAGATGGTCTATTTTGTTTTGAAATGATCACTTTGGTAGGCAGATGAATGATTGGCTGATGGGAGCTAGTTTGCTTCCTACTGAGGATAAATTTTCTCCACCTAAATTAATGTTAATTTAAATTCTGTGTAGAAGACCATCTAATCTGTTAACTATGATGTAGTTTCCATTAACTGCTGCATGAAGGGATAAAGTTTACTCTGTTTTCTAGAAAGGGAAGAAAAAAGCTCTCAGTTCTGTTGGTAACTGCCTCCCTGAAACTCTGTGCCACATGTGTGTGGTTTAGCTGGCGACCGTGGTGTCTGTATGTATGTGGTCATAGATTTGTTATAACCTCTTGTCTGCCAAGGCAAGACCACCAGTTCCATTTTAATTCTAAGTTAACCTCAGGCTGGAGCCAATCCACGCTGCTTGAACATAAACGCTGACACTCAATCCACTCATCCTTTTGGCCCCACAATTTGTTTTTCTTTTTCTTTTTTTCCTAAGAAAGTTTGAACATTTGTTAGCAATCCAAAACCAACACTTCATATACAAGACATAGTGATTACATAATCCTTTATAGGTTCTTATACTTTCACTGCATTGCAAACTTTGCAGTGGTTTCATAAAAATGTCTCCAATTAAAGAGCAGTTTCTAAATGGCATCTTTGGAGCTAGGACATCAAGTTTTACAGTGGTGATAACTGTAATTCTTTTGAGAAATACAGAATTGATACTTTAAGGGGAGGGCTCTCTCTTTTTTAAAAAAATTTGGGTATAGTTGCTTTACAGTATTGTGCTAGTTTTGCAGTTAAAAGAAACAAAATTGGATCATTTAGAGGGCTCTCTTTTTAAAGAAAAGCTTCAGACTGGCTTCTGTTCGTGTGTCTCTTGAAATGAGAAACAAAAACTCACAGTATTATCTGGACCCCTGTACTTCCAAATTCTGGTAGTGAAAGGAAAATTGAAGTATCTTTTTTTCTGCATAATTTTAATTTCTAATCAAAGGAAAAGAAGAGTGGAGTCTGTTAGGCTAATTTTCAAAACCACTAGTCACTTAATATCATGCCTATGACTAGATTTTCATCCCTAATTCTTAACTCTGAATTTCAATCTCCTGATTCTTAGGCAATCCAAGCACTTGTGAGCCTGACAAAGAGTTAGAACTTTTTTCCCTAATAATTTTTTGTGGCAAGCTCACATGGTGGCCTATGTCCATTGGTTCAATTACAAAATTTGCTTGATTTAAATATATTTCTATATTTGGAGTTATCCTCATTCTCTGAGACAACCTGTTCTCTTTCCAGAAACCTCACTCTGTGACTTGTTTGGAGAAGTAACCAGTTAGACACATTGTGAAATTGCCAGGGGTTTCTCTCTTAGTTACTAACCAAGTTTCACAAACATCACATTATCATGAGTTAAAAATAATTTCTATTGGGCTGACGGGAGAGGAATGTCATAGTTATGGATGACGGGCTTCCTACATGGTGCTAGTGGTAAAGAACCTGATTGTCGATGCTGGAGACAGAAGAGACACAGGTTTGATCCCTGAATTGGGAAGATCCCTTGGAGAAGAGCATGCCAACCCACATGCCAACCCAATACCCTCCAGTATTCTTGCCTGGAGAATACCATGGACAGAGGAGCCTGGTCGGTTACAGTTCATAGGGTCTCAAAGAGTCAGACACAACTAAAGTTACTTAGCACACACGCATATTATGGGTGACATTAAGAAGGGTGTTAATGTTTCAGCCATTGACATCCAAGTTCCTACTTGTGGAGAGATGAATTCTGTCCTGGCAGGACTCCCCTGGGGGTGGAAGGTTGGATGTCAATGAAAGAGTGAAAGAAATTCTAGCTTTGAACCCATCAGATGATCCGGGTAAGCACTCCAACTCACTTTTAATGCACCAATGATTAATCATCTTATTCTACCTTATCCAAGCCTCAGTTTTATCATCTGTAAAATGGGGATAATAATTATTTCAGCAGGACTGTGGCAAGGATTATACTGGACCACGCCTAATAGTTGACTTGACCTCCTTGTTTGCTACCTGCTTCTCAAACTCCATCATGGACTATAGGAGAGGAAGAGAGTGAAAGAAAAAATGAGAGAGAGCATGGAATCTAGAATAAATGTGTCATTTGAACCCCTGGATCCAGCTGTAGTTGAAGGAAGGTACCTTGGAATTTTTAGATACATTCTCTTCTTTGTTTAAGCCGAAGGATTTTGTTACTTGTGATTGCAAGAGTCCTGACATCTAATTCCCTTATTGGTCATTTCTAGAGAGATTCCAGGGCTTCTCTGGTGGCTTAGAGGTAAAGAATCCACCTGCAATGTGGGAGACCTGGGTTCAATCCCTGGATTGGGAAGATTCCCTGGATTGGGAAGATTCCCTGGAAAAGAGAATGACTACCCATTCCAGTATTCTGGCCTGGAGAATTCCATGGACCGAGAAGCCTGGCAGGCTACAGTCCATGGGGTTGCAAAGAATCAGACATGACTGAGTGACTTTCACTTTTAGAGAGATTCTTAATACCTTAATCTAGAATGTTCTGACATTGTTACTCAAATATAACTACCTTTCTGAGCCTTAGTTTTCTTGTATATTAACTGAGAACAGTAACACTCACTTCATATTTGGAAAAATAATATACACTCAAAGCATCAGCCCAGATTATTTGTTGACAAGCCCTGCAGGTGATTCTGATTTGGGCTAAAGTTTGAGATCTTCTGTCCTAATCATTACCTTTAAGCTGTAATTCACAAACTAGGTATTTATAGTGCATTAAAGTAATGTGTTCAATCAATGACTTCTGAATATCTGCTAATGTGCCATCACTGTACCTGTAGGTTTTATCATACAAAGCAAAACCAGAGCAATCAAATAAAGACATAAATAAATACAAGATCCCAACTGTCAGATCTGGTAACTTCTGGGAAGGAAAGAAATGTGATACCAGAACTTATGACAAAGGGTGGGAGATAATGGTGGTGTCATAGTCTTTTCTCAGTAAGCGATGGGCGAGGACCTGCAAAAATGATGGTTCTCAACTTGCTGCATGTTGCAGTCATCTGGAGAGCCTTAAGAATGCCATTTCTCAGACTGCATCCCAGACCAATCAAAGCAGAAACTCATGGGGTCAGGGCAGGTATTGGTATTTTTTCAGCTCCCTGGGTGATTCCAACATGCAGCCTAGGTTTGGAACCACTATATTATAGGCTGCATAGAAAATATTTAGGCATCATACAAGAGTGGGAAATGTGATGGTATGCCAAAACCAAGAGGCTTTTATGGAAAAAAAAGTAGAGAAGGCATAAGATGTGTCTATGAATGTGCTCAATCATTCAGTTGTGTCTGACTCTGTGACTCCGTTGACTGTAGCCCACGGGGCTACTCTGTCCATGGATTTCCCAGGGAAGAATACTGGAGTGGGTTGCCATTTCCTCCTCCAGGGGAATCTTCCCAACTCAGGGATTGAACCCATATCTCCTGCATTGCTAGGCGGGTTGTTTACCACTGAGCCACCAGGAAAGCCCAAACTTAGAGTTACCAAAGGGAAAAGGGGGGGAGGAGGGGCAAATTAGGATTAACAGATGCACAGATATTACTATATATAAAATAAATAACAAGTACCTACTGTATAGCACAGGACACTGTATTCAATATCCTATAATAAATTATAGTGAAAAGAATATGTATATGAATCACTTTG
The DNA here is from genome assembly GCF_000754665.1 of Bison bison bison. Taxonomy (NCBI): domain Eukaryota; kingdom Metazoa; phylum Chordata; class Mammalia; order Artiodactyla; family Bovidae; genus Bison; species Bison bison. The sequence goes on along the minus strand of NW_011494602.1, from coordinate 1,365,019 downwards.
ATGTGCACCAGAAACTAACATGCTCAGTTGCTAAGTTGTGTCTGACTCTTCTGTGAGCCATGGACTGTAGACTGCCAGGCTCCTCTGTCCATGAGATTTCCAGCAAGAGTACTGGAGTGACTTGCCATTTCCTTCTCCAGAGGATCTTCCCTACCCAGGCATCAAACCCACGTCTCCTGCATTGACAAATAGGTTCTTTACTCCCAAGGCACCAAGAAGTGGTCAGAAATTAACACACTATTCTAAATCAGCTATACTTCAATTTAAAAAAATTAAAAACAAAAAGAAGATATGGTTTCTTTCCGGCCTCTTGCCTGGGCTTATGTGTTGCTTCAACCAGTAGAAAGCAGAGGATTTGATGATATGCCATAAGTCCTGGTCTCAAGAAGTCTCATGTGATCTTATTCTCTAGCTCAGCTAGCTCAATAGAGAATGAGAGACATTCATGGCTCAAACATCCCCATTACCTCAGCCAGCAGTCAGTCAATACCCTTAGACTCAGAGCTACCTAAGTGACCTATGGTGATCAAAGACACATGGTAGAGCTCAGCCAAGACAAGAAGAAGCATCTGGCTGACCCAGCCTCAACTCCTGAGCTGTAGAATCATAAGCTAAATAAGTGGATATATTTTAGGTCATTAAGTTTTGATATGCTTTGTTAGACAGCTATAGCTAACTGATAAAGTAAGCTTTAGAATGGGCTTCCCTGGTGGCTCAGTGGTAAAGAATCTGCCTGCCAGTGCAGGGGGCACAGGTTCAATCCTTGATTCGGGAAGATCCTACATGCAGTGGACCAACTAAGCCCATGCACCACAACTGTTGAGCCTGTGCTCTAGAGCCTGGGAGCTGTAGCTGCTCAAATTCTCTACAGCCCATGCTTCACAACAAGAGAAGCTGCTGCAATGAGATACCTGTGCACCGCACCTAGAGAGTAGCCCCTGCTCGCTGCAACTGGAGAAAAGCCAGTGCAGCAACAAAGACCCAGCACAGCCAAAAAAATATAAATTTTTAAAATTATTAAAAAATAAGCATTAGGAAACTTTACAATAATTTCTCATAATACATTTTGCATAATGAGTCTGAAGCCTCCTGAACAATGATCCTTGTGAGAACAATGTTAACTAAAAATAAAAGTTGGGAACACTAGCTGTACTTTCTCTATTGTAGCTGTCAGCCTTTGCTGTTTTACTGTAATATAATTATCAAATTAATTTGGTTCAAATCAAAGACAGGGAGGTTTCTAAGTAGCAATGATTTGTCTGTTTTTGTAGAAATGAGAACATTAAAGGAGCATGAGTTTGTAATTGTATGGCAGGCTATTTATTAGCAGGAGTGATTTTGGAGCAAGAGGCTCCAAGATGGATTTTTGTCCTATTAAAAAATAATCACAAAAACCTGCCTTCCAATCCCAGGGCACAGATGATTTAATTAAAGTGCATAAAGCAGGACACATGAACAAGTCGCTCTATTTTCCTCATTCTACATTGTTGTGTGTGTGTCTCACACTGCATTTGCTTTATTATCAGTGTTGATAAATTCCAAGGGAGAAAGCCACTTGATTTTGTCACGAAATGTCTCTAACACATCTTCCACAGTGTGGGATCTCCTTTCAGGCATTCACATCTGAGTGTCACTTGCTCACGGGCCTTTCCCCACGAGTGAGGTCACTTGTTGGACATGTGCTGGTGGGAGACAAGTGAGCATGAAAAACATGGGGGTCATTTCTGTGGTTGTGTAATCTGGGCTGTGCCCTTTTAATGACCTCCGTATAGGTTTTCTATCTCTGAATATACTCGTATATACATGCAGCATCCCAAAATTTGTTGGGAACTTGGAATTTAAAATTTTATTAAGCTCTGTTTTGATTTTAAAACGCCAATTATTTCTTAAGCTTCTTTTTTTAAAAATTAATTTTATTTTATTTTTAAACTTTACATAATTGTATTAGTTTTGCCAAATATCAAACTGAATCCGCCACAGGTATACATGTGTTCCCCATCCTGAACCCTCCTCCCTCCTCCTTCCCCATACCATCCCTCTGGGTCGTCCCAGTGCACTAGCCCCAAGCATCCAGTATTGTGCTTAGAACCTGGACTGGCATCTCGTTTCATACATGATATTTTACATGTTTCAATGCCATTCTCCCAAATCTTCCCACCCTCTCCCTCTCCCACAGAGTCCATAAGACTGTTCTATACATCAGTGTCTCTTTTGCTGTCTCGTACACAGGGTTATTGTTACCATCTTTCTAAATTCCATATATATGTGTTAGTATACTGTATTGGTGTTTTTCCTTCTGGCTTACTTCACTCTGTATAATAGGCTCCAGTTTCATCCACCTTATTAGAATTGATTCAAATGTATTCTTTTTAATGGCTGAGTAATACTCCATTGTGTATATGTACCACAGATGTCCATTCATCTGCTGATGGACATCTAGGTTGCTTCCATGTCCTGGCTATTATAAACAGTGCTGCGATGAACATTGGGGTACACGTGTCTCTTTCCTTTCTGCTTTCCTCAGTGTGTATGCCCAGCAGTGGGATTGCTGGATCATAAGGCAGTTCTATTTCCAGTTTTTTAAGGAATCTCCACACTGTTCTCCATAGTGGCTGTACTAGTTTGCATTCCCACCAACAGTGTAAGAGGGTTCCCTTTTCTCCACACCCTCTCCAGCATTTATTATTTGTAGACTTTTGGATCGCAGCCATTCTGACTGGCGTGAAATGGTACCTCATAGTGGTTTTGATTTGCATTTCTCTGATAATGAGTGATGTTGAGCATCTTTTCATGTGTTTGTTAGCCATCTGTATGTCTTCTTTGGAGAAATGTCTATTTAGTTCTTTGGCCCATTTTTTGATTGGGTCATTTATTTTTCTGGAGTTGAGCTGTAGGAGTTGCTTGTATATTTTTGAGATTAGTTGTTTGTCGGTTGCTTCATTTGCTATTATTTTCTCCCATTCTGAAGGCTGTCTTTTCACCTTGCTAATAGTTTCCTTTGATGTGCAGAAGCTTTTAAGGTTAATTAGGTCCCATTTGTTTATTTTTGCTTTTATTTCCAATATTCTGGGAGGTGGGTCATAGAGGATCCTGCTGTGATGTATGTCAGAGAGTGTTTTGCCTATGTTCTCCTCTAGGGGTTTTATAGTTTCGGGTCTTACATTTAGATCTTTAATCCATTTTGAGTTTATTTCTGTGTATGGTGTTAGAAAGTGTTCTAGTTTCATTCTTTTACAAGTGGTTGACCAGATTCTGAAATATCCCTTTTCAATACACGAAGGGGTCTATGCTTCTAAGAAATATATTGGTTTCTTGGCTGGGGGGGTGTAGTGGCTCTCCCTCTGTCCATTTCTGCCAGCATTTTCCTCCATTTCCCTGCAGTGGAGTCTGAGGGGATCACCTGCCATGGATCATGGGTCCATGGAAATAGTTCAGAGGCTCATGGGCAAGACAGTGTCTTATGGTTGACTTGACACTGATTGTGAGATTGGAAAACTTGGCTGTAATTCTCACCTGCCACTCTTTACTGAGTGCTCTTGGGTGAGTCATTTAGCCACTAACTAATTCTCCTTTCACTTAGAAAACAGGAAATTGGAGTTGACAGTCTCTTGAATTCCTTTATAGCTGTTTCTTTTTACAGTTAACTAGGCAATGCAGGAAGACAGTGTTCACTAATATGGCCATTGGATGGTATACATGATTTTCATTATTTTGTTTAAGAGCTCAAATATGAAAGAACTTTAAGGTGTTTCCCTAACCGTCCTTCCCAGTCTGACTCTAACAGCCATGTTTTGAACTCAAAAAGTTCCTTAATGCCTGTATCCAGGTAGTATTTGCAACTGAATATTGATTATGAAATAATATAAAGGTATTTCCATTTAATATGTTAAAAGTAAACATTTTGATCTTGAAAGGTACATTTAAATTTTTTTGGAGCTTTTACTCATATAAATTTGGAATAATGCATGTGATTCCCTGGTTCTGGAAGTCCTTATCAGAGGAATGAATGATAGATCTTTCAGCAACTCCATTAAGCTGTCTCTACCAAAACATATTCTGACACCAAGGTTTAGTTAAGAGTTACACTGTTAACCAGAGGATGCTGCTGTTTTAAGAGAAGAAAGCTTTCCTTTTAGGGAAAAAACATTTTTTGATCAACTTTGGCTAAGGCTTAAGCAATGATTTATAGGTTTCATGACCCATTTGTCATGGGTCTAGGAAAAATGAGTTTTCTATTGATGAGATGTCTCCTGCGATTACAGTTTATCTTTGGAATGGGATCTAAAGGATGAAGAAAGAGACATGGTAAGAAATGTATCTTCTTATCCCTGGGAAAGCTTAGGAGAAAGGCATCATTTAGCACACAGTCCCTCCCTCATTTCATGGGTGGTAAACTCTCATGAGTCCCATCCCGAAGTGTGTGTGATGCGAGGTACCTCTGCTGGTATGAGACACTTAAAAGGACAATAAAGCAGGGGACTAACCTTTCTGCTACTTGACATTTTGCTCTATTATACTGATTTGACAGTTGGGACAAACTGATTTATGTGGCAGATTCTCACAGAATTTCTTATTTGCACTGGTCACTACATTTACATTCTAAAGTTTACAAATAGTAAATACTAGTAGATATTTTGATTGTTTTGCTTTGTTTTGTTTTGGTGTGTGTGTGTATCTGGTGTATTAGCTTTTTTTGAATTGTGATCCACATGCAAAAAAGTGAGTATATCGCAAGTGAATAGCTTCATGTATTTAAGAACTGAATCAATGTGTAACCAAAGATCAAGAAACAGTCCTTTTCCAGCTCCCCGGGACTCTCCCTTCCAACCTCTCCCTGATCCATTGTAACCTCCCTCCTGATTTCTAACAGCATGGGTTAGTTTTGCTTATTTTTGTCTTTACATAAAATGAACTGCACAGTATTACTCTTCACAGTCTGACTTCTTTTCTTCAACATTATGTTTGTGGGATTCTCCTGTATCCTTCACATTGCTATTCAGTAGTCCATCATGTGAGTATATGAGACTCATTTATCCATTCTACCACTGTTGACACACATTTGGGTGATTTCCACTTTGGAGCTTTTAGCAATAATGCTGCTCTAAACACTCTTATGGGTCTTCCAGGAACGTATGTACACCTTTCTCTTGGGAATATGCCTACATATGCAATTTGTGGCTCATAGGTATACATTTTTCCTCTAGTATGATGTTAGAGTTGGGTATGCAGAATTGATGAAATTACGAAACCAGGCATTCATTTGTTTGAAGCCTGAAGTAAGTGTTGTTTGGGGAAGAGAGGAGAATGTGGAGGAGCATAACATTTTTATTCTCCAGAATACTTTCCCATGCTTCTGAGCTCCCACTGTACTTCTATGGCAATGGCAGGAGTTTGAGAGTGTGCTGACATGGCCCCTTTCTGCGGGGCTGCTCCTGGCCCGGCCTTCTTGCCACATGACCTCTTCTAGCCCAGACCTCGTGAGGCTTATGGAAAGTGGCCTTGGCGGCTTTGTGTTCATTTCCGGCCCCAGGTTGCTCATCGCTCCTCGTGCCCATTTGAGGTAACACACTGACAGTTGTCAAGATGAATCATGGCTCTTTCTCAGACATGCAGGGAGACCGAGTTTGTGACTAACAGACAAATCCTCTGGACCTGGGCTGAGCCACCAAGAGCCACCCTTGTCCAGGCAAGTTCAGGCCTGAGGTACAACCTCTACCAGTCAGCAGGGAAAACAAGCATCAGCAGAACAGTGATAGTTATCTGCTCTTCTCATTTTGAAGACACTTCGCTTTTTCTCAACCCCCTTCATTTCCTCCAAAAACTTGTATTAGCTTATTTGTGGCCCCTGATGTGTGCCTGCCTGCTATGCAGCTGCTCAGAATCCAGGAGTGTGGCATGAAAAATAAAAGCCTCCAGGGAGAGGTGGTCTCAACACTGATGCCAGTGGGGTTTGAGCATTGCCCTCCTCCTGCCCATCTTTTACTCTCTGACTCTCCCTTTTCATCTGCAGAGATAGATTAAAATAACAAAGGACTTGAAAGCTTTGAAGAGAAATGAGATGTGAGGAAGGACAATGGGGATCTTTGAGTGGGAGATACTGACTATCTGCATCGATGTTTCAAGTCTCCTTAGATTTTCTTGGAAACCATTTCCTGATCAGCCCAAGTTGACTTAGTTACTCCAGAGTTGCGTGTGCCTGTGTGTTAGGGACATATCACCACCAGGTTTTATAGTCACCTGCGTGCTGCTGGTTCTGCAGCATCTTCACAAAACCAGCCCTCATAATTGCAAAAGAACATTTGATATTGTTGGCTACAAGTAGATATTTCCTTGCATATGAATTGGGTGATATTTTGCATCCCTTGGAATTGGCCTCCTCGCACCATCTTGTTTGAAAGACAGAAGAGGTGGGGGCTTTAACTTAATTTCAAGAGACTGGACAATTTCATTCTCACCTGCTGAAAGCACCATGTTTATTGAAAAGGAACTCTCAGAGTGGGCTCAATTAAGCCCAGACAGTTTAATTTAACTTGTTCTTAATTGTAAGGGGTTATTTTTTCTGGCATAGAGCCACTCAGAATTTTATCTGAGCCTTCCCCAGATAATTTCCATCTTCTTGCAAAAGTTTCTCGGTGATGTTCAGAATTCCATTGCAGTGGGACATTTCAAGATCTTTTCTTTTTTTGACTCTGCTTTCCATCATTTGAGGGTGTATGAATTGGTAGAGGTTGGAAGATTTCCTCTTCGTAGATCTACAACTTGTCTCCAGAGGTCAAAGCTGTTTTCCATACAACTGGAGGTATCTTAACAATGGCAAGCCCATCCTTACATTCAGTGAGTCATTCTCTGTCTCAGACTTCCTGTTGTTATTGCCTGGTCACTGTTACAAACAAAGGCCTAGTGCTATCGCTGAGGGCATAAGAGGTAGGCATAGGGATGGGGACTTAATGTTAGGGAAAGAGGTATCATTAGCCTCGACTGTAGTGTTTTGCAAAGTGTGGTCCCTGGGTCTGCAGCAGCAGCATCACTTGAAAACATCTTATACAAGGAAACCTATAGAATCAGAAATTCTGGGTTAAGCCTTGTGATCTGTGTTTTTAACAAATAAATCTGAAATAGCTGAAGTTCGGGATCAACTTCTCTCATAAAAGAGTATCTTTGCCAGTCTTAAGTATTAGGGCATAAGCTTTGGGAATGTCACTGTTTGGTTTTTGGGGGGGTTTGTTTGCTGGCTTGTTTGTCATTTGCTTTTAGTTTTCAGTGGTGATAATTCATACTGAGTAAAATGAGACACGTAAAATAACTACACGCAAAATATTAGGTATAATTTCTTTAAGCCTGGGCTCTCTTCTCCCGAGGAAGGATGACAGGAGAATCAGTTCAGTTCAGTCGCTCAGTCGTGTCCAACTCTTTGCGACCCCATGAACCACAGCACGCCAGGCCTCCCTGTCCATCACCAACTCCCAGAGTCCACCCAAATCCATGTCCATCGAGTCAGTGATGCCATCCAATCTCATCTGTCATCCCTTTCTCCTCCTGCCCTCAATCTTTCCCAGCATCAGGGTCTTTTCAAATGAGTCAGCTCTTCATATCAGGTGGCCAAAGTATTGGAGTTTAGGCTTCAACATCAGTCCTTCCAATGAACACCCAGGACTGATCTCCTTTAGGATGGACTGGTTGGATCTCCTCCAAAGGACTCTCAAGAGTCTTCTCCAACACCACAGTTCAAAAGCATCAATTCTTTGGCACTCAGCTTTCTTTATAGTCCAACTCTCACATCCATACATGACCACTGGAAAAACCATAGCCTTGACTAGATGGACCTTTGTTGGCAAAGTAATGTCTCTGCTTTTCAATATGCTGTCTAGGTTGGTCATAACTTTCCTTCTGAGGAGTAACCGTCTTTAAATTTCATGGCTGCAATTACCATCTGCAGTGATTTTGGAGCCCAGGAAAATAAAGTCTGTCACTGTTTCCACTGTTTCCCCATCTATTTGCCATGAAGTGATGGGATCAGATGCCATGATCTTCATTTTCTGAATGTTGAGCTTTAAGCCAACTTTTTCACTCTCCTCTTTCATTTTTATCAAGAGGCTTTTTAGTTCCTCTTTGCTTTCTGCCATAAGGGTGGTGTTATCTGCATATCTGAGGTTATTGATATTTCTCCCGGCAATCTTGCTTCTAGTTTTTGCTTCTTCCAGCCCAGCATTTCGCATGATGTACTCTGCATATTAGTTAAATAAGCAGGGTGACAATATACAGCCTTGACATACTCCTTTTACTATTTGGAACCAGTCTGTTGTTCCATAGGAGAATGGCTTGGAAGTATATTGAAAGTCTAGCTCCTCACCTTGTATATATGAAAAACATGTGATTACATCTCTCATCTTAGGCTTGTAACCTCAATGCCTTAGATGAAGTTCCCCCTCTTGAGTTTTTGAATAGGTTTCTAACAGTCTTTTTTAAAATGTTTTCTTTTGCCTGGTTGTTTTGCGAGACAAGGATTGAGAAGATGCAAGAAAGGTTTAACAAGGACCTAGAAGAAATAAAAAAGAGTCAATATATAATGAATAATGCAATAAATGAAATTAAAAACACTCTGGAGGCAACAAATAGTAGAATAACAGAGGCAGAAGATAGGATTAGTGAATTAGAAGATAGAATGGTAGAAATAAAATGAATCAGAGAGGATAAAAGAAAAACGAATTAAAAGAAATGAGGACAATCTCAGAGACCTCCAGGACAATATTAAACGCTACAACATTCGAATCATAGGGGTTCCAGAAGAAGAAGACAAAAAGAAAGACCATGAGAAAATACTTGAGGAGATAATAGTTGAAAACTTCCCTAAACTGGGGAAGGAAATAATCACCCAAGTCCAAGAAACCCAGTGTTTTGGTTTTCTACTTTTTTCTTCTATTTCTTTCTGGAAATTTCTCTTAGGGCATCCTTAATTATGGGCTTCTCTTGAGTATATATGACAACAGAAAACTCTTGAGTTACAACTGGAAAGAACAGAATGCAGAAGAAGGCTGTGTTACTACTGCTGTGCCAACAAGTCATGATAGTTTTTCCATAGGGAGAGAGAAAGGATTGACAGGTAAACTTCCTAAAACATAAAATGGATATGTGACTTGGTGTTATTGGGGAGGAGAAATCATGGAACAAAAATTATTGTGTGTTAATTCCCACATCAAATTGACTGAAAGCTTTGACAACTAACCATCTAGTTATTGGATCATCAACTCCATGTGTCTAGTTAAGGATCCATTTAGGGTACAGTAGTCTGCCTCTGCTTGAAGTACGTACAAGGGCTGCTGAAATGCACAGTCTACTTCTCAAGTAAGTTATATTGTTGGCTAGTAACTTTTACAACTTCTTCTATCCTTAAAGCAAGCATGGAGTAGAAACTTAACATCCTTTCTCCCTACCCCCACCATCCCCCCTCCAAAAAAAAAAAACAACCCATAAATATCATATGAAAAGAATAGTTGGTTCTGTTGGAGAACTAGACATTAGGAAAGTACCCAAACTATAATCAAATGAATTGAAACTTCAGGAATTGAATGAGCTATTTTGAAGGGATAATGGACTAATATAGAGACCTTTAATTGGTTATAAAACAATTTGTCAAGTATTTCGGGACAAAGATGAAGGTGGTAAATTTCTCTGAAATAGTTTAACTCCACTGTAATAACAAATGCAAGCGTCTAAACATACGTCGCAGACTAACATTTTCTTTGAAAGAGGAAACCATGGGAGACCTTGCAAATGCTTCAGGAAAGGAAAGTGATGCAATTATAAATTGGTGAGCAAGCTCGAGCTCTATACGAAAACTGTTTTTCTCTTTGAAACTTGAAAGCTCCCCTCCCCTCTGCTATCTTCAAAGGCATTCCATGGACCAGGGAAAACGGCTTAATGGCAGCTCAGTTAGCTGAGGCTGGGCTGCGAGGTCTGGAGTGGGAGCCCCACGTCCCTCCCGCCTCCGTCCCTCTTCCCCTGCTTCCAGCTTCACCCACCACATCCAGCAGTCCTTCAGGGGCCCATCTGGGAGCCAGGTTAGCCCAGGATGACCTAGAGCCCTGAGATGCTTCATCTCATTTGTTTGTTTACTCTCTCCCTGCCAGTCAGACTGAGCTTTTCATTAGAATGAAGGCTGGGATTCTTGAATCAAATCCAACTGATAGAATCTGAGCACTCTGCTTTCAGACTCATTTGGCTAATATTAGTGTTAATGCTTTCAGAAAGATACTGTAAAAAATCACTTGTTGAGGTTATAATTTACATACAATAAAATGTCAGATGGGAAATGTGGAGTTTGATGAGTTAGGCTAATGTACACAGCTATCCTGTCAGTTAAGGACAGCATTTTCATCAGTCCAGAAAGATCCCCGTTGTCTCTTAGCAGTCACTCCCCACCCCTGCCCCAGGCAACCGGTGATCTGATTTCTATCACCATAGATTAACTTTGCCTGTCCTAGAACTTCACACAAATGGAGTCATACAGTATATACACTTTTAGGTCTGGTTTCTTTCACTCAACTTAATGTAAACATCCAAATTTATACTCAGGCTTCACATTTTCTTTGAAAGAGGAAACCATGACAGGCTTTGAGAAACTTTCAGGAAAAGAAGCCAATTCACCTGTTTTGTTGCACGGAGAGCATTTTGCTCCTTTGCATCACCACATAGTATCCTATGAATATATTCAATCCCTTATTAGTGGATATTTGAATTGTTATAGATTAAGATTCAATGAACATTTTTGTACAAGTCTCTTTGTGGACATGTGTTTTGATTTCTCTTGAGTAGATACCTGAGAGGTAGAGTCACTTATTCATATTTAACTTTGTAAGCAATGGCCAAATTATTTTTCAGAGTGGTTGTTCATAGACAGTCTATGAGGGTTTCTGTTGTGCCATGTATTTGTCAACACTTGATATTGTCAGTCTTTTTAATTTTAGCCATTCTAGTAGGTTTAATTGGCATCTCATTGTGGAATGGTCAATATTTTTTTTTTAAATCTCTGACACCGCCCCCCCCCCTTTTTTTTTTGCTGGCAGTTTTAACAAGGGGCCAATCAATAGAATGTGACATAGAGACATAAAAAACTGCCCAGAATGAAATGGACATATATCACTAGCTCGTTTTCACAACTTGTCAACTACTGGGCTATGAACAAATGGAAAATTATAGGGCATTGTTTCCATTTTCCCTTCTTTCTTGGAAATTTAATCTACTTTATCTTTCAACATTAAATTTTCTTTAAAGAAGGCAAAAATTGAAGGAAGTCATGTTATTAGTTTCCTGAGGCTTCCATAACAAATTACTCCACACCTGGTGGCTTTAAACAACAGGAATTTATTCTCTCACAGTTCTGGAGATCAGAAGCCTGAGATAAACCACCCTGGGCCGAAATCAAGGTGTCTTTAGGGCTATGCTCCCTCCAGAGGCTCCAGGGAGAATCTATTCCCTGCCTCTTCCAGCTTCTGGCGGCTGCTGGCATTTCTCAGCTTGTGGTTACATCACTCGAATCCCTGCTTCTGTCTTCACTTTGATGCCTCCTCTGTGTGTGTCTGTCTCTCTCTTATGAGAACACTTGTGGTTGTGTTAGGGTCCAATTGGATAATCCATGATACTACCACCATCTCAAAATCCTATATCACATCTGCAAAGGTCCTTTTTCCAAATGAGGTAATATTTCCAAATAAGGTAAAGTAAGCTAATATTTACAGATTGCAAGGTAATATTTACAGATATTATGGTAAGAATTTGAGGGGTAGATTTTTCATCTTAGCATAGACATTCAGCCTTAGAGCTAGTTTGTCTAAAGGTGAGGTCCCTTATTTCTTTTGAGGAAGAAGTGTAAAGGATGTGTTATAAGTGTTTGTTGTTGTTCAGTCACCCAGTTGTGTCCAACTCTTTGCAACCCCATGGACTGCAGCATGCCAGGCCTCCCTGTCCTTCACCATCTCCCAAAGTTTACCCAAGTTCATGTCCATTGTGTCAGTGATGCCATCCAACCATCTCGTCCTCTTCTCCTTCTGCCCTCAATCTTTCCCAGTAACAGGGTCTTTTCCAATTAGTTAGCTGTTTGCATCAGATGACCAAAATACTAGACCTTCAATGTCAGTCCTTCCAACGAGTATTCAGGGTTGATTTCCCTTAAGATTGACTGGTTTGATCTCCTTGCTGTCCAAGGGACTCCAGGAGTCTTCTCCAGCACCACAGTTCAAAGGCATCAATTCTTTGGCACTCTGCTTTCTTTATGGTCCAGTTTTCACAAACATACTTAACCACTGGGAAGACCATGCTGCTGCTGCTGAGTCACTTCAGTCGTGTCTGACTCTGTGTGACCCCATAGACGGCAGCCCATCAGGCTCCCCCCTTCCCTGAGATTCTCTAGGCAAGAACACCGGAGTGGGTTGCCATTTCCTTCTCCAATGTATGAAAGTGAAAAGTGAAAGTGAAGTCGCTTAGTTGTGTCTGACTCTTAGCGACCCCATGGACTGTAGCCCGCCAGGCTCCACCATCCATGGGATTTTCCGGGCAAGAGTAGTGGAGTGGGGTGCCATTGCCTTAGCCTTGACTATATGGACCTTTGTCTATGCCTTTCAACACAGTCTATAAGTGTTATTTACAATTATTTACAATGTTTTTCTTTTTTTCTTTTACAATTTTTACAATGTTATTTTACAATTATCCCTGCTTTTCAACACACTGTTATAAGTGTTACTTACAATTATTCTAGTGTACCTGGGTTTGGACTCCTTTTATCCTCATAATGGTGTTTTATTCCTGATATCCCTGGAGAAGGAAATGATGACCTACTCCAGTATTTTTGCCTGGAAAATCCCATAGGCAGAAGGGCCTAGTAGACTACAGTTCATGCGGTCGCAAAGAGTCGGATGCTACTGAGTGCCTGAGCACATATTCATGATATTCCTGATGGGTTCCAGGGGGTCCTCGGAATGTACAGGAATCTCATAGAGCCTGTATATTCATGTATTTGTCTTATTCTCCCAGGCATCCTTTACCTCCAACCCTTTTCATGGATTCCTTCAGGCAGACTCTTCTTCCCCTCCCCTCTTCTGAGATTGGGTTTTCCCACATGATTTGGCCAGTGAGATGTGAGTAGAAGTAATTTTATGTAGTTCCAAATGGGGCCTTTAAGAGGCCTGGCAAGCTTTCATCACCTCTTCTGGAACTCTGATTTTCACCATGAAAATATCTTGCCTCAGATGGCCATTGCTTCTTCCACCTGTGTCCTGGCAGAAAAACTTGTGGAATAAACCTGTATCTGACCCAAAGTTTGGCATCCAGCCTGGTTCAGAGAAGCTCAGTGAATTCCTTCTGGACCACAGCTTGCCTAAAGGTCTGTAAGTATGAATTAAATGTTTATTGTAAGTCATCGAGATTTTTGAGTTGTAAGGTAGCATTGTCACAGCAAAAGTTGATTAATACACCATATTTAAATCTCCATCTACTTTTCTACTCTGGCAAACTCTCTTGGACAGTGGAAAAATGAAACCTCTTTGCTTTCCCCTCTCTAAAATCCTAGAGCACCAGTTAAACAACCAGCTCCCCATTTCCCCTTTCCTTCTGCTCTTAGGATTGATTCAAAAGAGTTTCCTAAACCAAGGGCATTCTAGTCCCCTAAGAAAATGCAAAAAAATGATACGCTAAATGGTTCTCAATTTCAAATGACTCACAACTACAAAAAAGAAACTGAGCAAAATAAACAGTTCTCTTCTCTCACTTAAAAGTGAGCCCCGATTGTACAACATCTAGAGTTAAAGGAAGGAGGGAAGAAGCCACCATCTTTCTCCTGGAATCTGGGGTAACATTTGTATTTCCTCCATTTTTTTTTGATATATGCTGATTTTGGAGACCTAACAAAAAGAGATGCAAGTGAAGGTGGGACGAATTGAAGTCTTCAGCCCTGAAATTGTAAAATAAGCAATTAACATGATTCTCTTGGGCTTCACTGGTGGCTCAGACAGTGAAGAATTCTCCTGCTATGCAGGAGACCCGGATTCAATCCCTGGATTGGGAAGACCCCCCTGGAAAAGGGAACAGCTACTCTCTCCAGTATTCTTGCCTGGAGAATTCCATGGACAGAGAAGCCTGATAGGCTACAGTTCATGGAGTTCCAAAGAGTCAGACACAAATGAGCAACTAACACACTTTGTCACACACACGTGCTTCCCTCATGAATCCCACAATGTTGACTGTGCTTAGGGTTCATTCTTAGGCAAAATTTTACTGTGTGTAATGCAAGTATTTGTAAAACCTAAGCAGGTTTGAGGTTACTTTGGTAAAACAAACAAAAACCAATAGTATCACCTCCCCCAAATTTTACCTAATTGTCTCCACTTAATTCATACCAGTGTGCTCTATGTACTCTTCTTATAGGATCACTGGTAGCAAATTATAGCCAAGATTTTACTCGAGAGAAAGGCTTACTAACCCTAAAATCCCATTGTCCAAGAAATTTCCTTTAAATGAAATTTTTTGTTGCTGTTCAGTATTAGAAAGCAAAGACAATGAAAATGTATAGTTGTCTTAAATGATTTCCTTCCCTGGTTCAATATCAGGGCTTCTTTCCCACCCCTAAAATTAGCAAATGAAGCTTGGGGGAAAATATAAAGAATTGCTGACCAAAAAACAGCTCTAGAAGTCAATAGTGCTGATAGCATTATAGATGGAAGAATATGAAAGTTGGGAGAATAGTGTGTCTTAGAGTTGGCAGTTTGTGTATGTAGGCATGCTAACTCGCCTCAGTCATGTCTGACTCTGTGACTCCATGGACTGCAGCCTGCCAGGCTCCTCTGTTCATAGGATTCTCTAGGCAAGAATTCTGGAGTGGGTTGCCATGTCCTCCTCCAGGGGATCTTCTTGACCCAGAGATCGAACCTGCATCTATGCGGCTCCCGCATTGCAGGCAGATTCTTTACCATTAAACCACCAGGGAAACGCATGGCAGTTTGTATGTTCCCCTTTATAAGGTGACTGGAGGAATAGGAAGTTTATCATGTCAAGCTACCCTCACCTGTAATAGTGAAGGTCTGAACTTTGTTCAGCTGGTTATATTTAAAGTCATTAAAAATGTAACAGATACAAAAGTGGTTCTGTCCCATCCATTTGAAGTTTCCAACATAAATTATTACTTTGCATGATACACTTAAAGTCAGGTCTGTTTTGTATCAATGCTAAATGAAAATGGAAAAATAAAGCCAGAGAAGATGCTAAAGTTCACCAATGCAGTAAAAAGTGAAAAGAAAGCAAACTGACATTCCATTTTCCAAAAGGCTACCAGTTCTGCCTTTGATGTTGAGACTGTTCAATTACCCTGGAAAGTGAAAGATGTTTCATAATCATTAAATTGTCATTTTTCCCCATCCTGAACATTGTAGTGCATTTCCTGTCTCAGCAAAGCAAGATAAATTAGATTCAGGAATCTCTATGGAAAAGGTCACTTTTCATTCTGTGTAATGCTGACCTTTTTTTCCCTTTCTAATAAATACGGTCTTGAAGTCCTCTTTACCTACAGATGCATTCCCATCTCTGAATGGCATTCAAGCTCATGTCATTCTATTCTCCTCTGAGATATCATCACCTTAAGTAGTTGGATATCACTTTATGCTGCATTTAAGGGCTTTCAGCATGTTTGTACTTATTTGAGATGTTAATACTTGGCACTGGCATTCTAATAGAAAGTAACACCAAAAATCGAGTTAAAGATATCCACTTTGTTGGATGTATGGCATCTAGTCAACAGACAGAGAAATGGATTTGGTAAGATTATTGGTTGGGTCTCATGTTCTTCTTGCCTGTTTAACACATGTGCCAAAGACAAGCCTTGTGTAAAACATTCTTAAAATATCCATGTGTACACTGTTAAACAGAGGCAGACAAGGCTTAGCAAGGTGACCTGATCTGGAGAACGGAGCTTTGTGGTGGGAAGCCCACATTCTAATTCTGGTTCCATCATTTTCGTTAACCCCTCAGAGTTTGTATTATTTGGTTACAACAGAGTTAGGGTCAAATTTGTTCAGTTATATCCCACTGATGTGGTGAATGTAATTATCTACTTGATTCTCTGGCTTGATTTCTATTTCTCTTTGGATAGAATTTCCTGAACCCCATCTTCAAGTTAAGACCAATCCAAGAGTCAGGACCAATCTTGTTCTTAGGGGTTCAGCATCCTGGAAGATGGAGTATTCATGCAAGCATATTGCCCATTTCTATCAAGTGGGTTTCTCACTCGTCTCCACTGTACACACGGCCCTTCCAATGGAAGTTGGTGTGCCTCTATCAGGAGGCACGGCCTCTGTTCCCTCCCCATGAAACTGGATGGCTCGTTTGTCTTCCTCTTCTTTTTCAGTTGTGCATTATGGGCTCTTTTAGTTGTAGCATGTGGGATCCAGTTTCCTAACCAGGGATCAAACTCAGGCCCCTGCCTTGGGAGCATGGAGTCTTACATACTCCACCACCAGGGAAGTTCTTTTAAACTGCTTTAATCAACAGAAGACAGACTTGAGGCTCCCTGAATTTGGAGGTGACTCCACAAAAGGCAGTGTGGTCCTCTGTCTCTCTCTCTCTCTCTCTCACACACACACACACATTTTCTATGGAAGTCAGGTGCCACACTCAAACTTGCCCACTATATGAGTAAGCCAATGTGAAGCTGCATCATCTAGACTAAATGACTGAAGACCCCTTACCCTCCTCACCCCTCACCCCTACTACCCCACCAAATTCCCCACAACGTATTGCAACCACATGAGAGACCTTAAGGAAGAACTGCCTTGCCAAGCCCTTCCCAAATTCTTGACCAATTGGACTGTGAAAGCAAACCCAGATTGTTATTTTAAGCTATTACTTACTGTGATAGAGAAGCAAACAGAGGGTTAATGAAGAGGCTATTAAAGAAGCTGAATGCAGTCTGAGGGTAAGGAGAGAGGTGTTATAGTATTCTGGAGCTTCTGATGACCAGGCTGTTCCACTCCCAGGCCTTGGAAGCCCAGAGCTATGGAGAGAGTCCACCTGGAGAGGAGCAGGGGCCTCTGGTCATGGGATGCAGCCAGGCCTGCACAGACTCTCAGGAGATAACTGGGAGGAGTAACACCTCAACCTCATTCTTTCTCTTTTAAGTCTCCGGCTGAGGGGTTCCTCTTGGGCCATTGGCCTAATCCCAGCATCAGAGGAAGAATTGGCCATTAACAAACAAAATACTGAGAGAGTTAAGATGTTTGATTAGCAGGAAATACACAAAGGAAGAAGCAAGATTTTAACAAGTTATGTCTTGTCCCCATCTTATCTCTAGTTGAGTCTTCCTAGATGACACAGCGTTATCACCCTCCAAATATCCGACCTGTACTGGCCAGAGAGGTCACTGCCAATTTTAACATTTCATGTCTTTTTTTCTGTGAACTGTCAACAGAGAGAAAATTACATTAGTTGGAAAACTGAATCCCTAAAGAGATGTCAGAGGGGATTTTATTGGCAAAAATATTCTATCCAATTAATTAAATACTAAATTTCTAGTTTCTCTCTTTCTTTTGGTTTTATACTGGTAAGTCTTTCTCTTGATCTTTTTTATTTTCCTCTTGTTCATTCTTTCTGTTACTAATAACTTCAAATTGTCCATATGGGTCATCTTCCTGGTCTCACCACCTGCTTACTGTTTAAATGCCTAATGGATATTATGTCCCACAAGTCAAACTTTATGGGTCAGTGGACTTTCTATTCCCTAGTGTGCCCAAATCCATCCAGACTTCCTTTGAAGCTCCCTTTTATTTACTATCTAGAAGAAGAAATCAGCAAACATTATTCACCTGGTTCCATGTTCTTTTAAAAATGATTAAAACCTAGATTCTCAATCAAGATTGAGAATGTATTTTTCTGATAATGGACACGGCAGGGTGATCCCAAATCACTTGTAAAGTTGGTCAAATTTTGGTTTTATAGGAACCTACTTTCTATTTACATGAAAATCTTGATTTTTACTCATCAGATAATTAATGAGCATTTATTATGTCAACAATGTTATGTTAGATGATACAAGGAAGAGATAAACAGTCATTAATTAGTGTCCTTAAGAAAGAATGAGGACTTCCCTGGTGGCTCAGTGATACAGAATCCCACTGCAGTGCAGGAAATGCAGGTTCCATCCCTGGATCAAGAATATCCCCTGGAGTGGGGCATGGCAATCCACTTCAGTATTCTTTCCTGGAGAATCCCATGGACAGAGGAGCCTGGTGGGCTACAGTTCGTAGGGTCACAAAGAGTTGGACATGACTGAAGTGACTGAGCATGCATGCACAAGAAAGAATGATGTTGGATCAAGGACCAAATATTGCCTTTACTGTAAGAGTTACTTTCCTTCCCTTATAATGAATCTCATTTAGGAAATACCTTACAGATTATTTATAATGTTGGCCAAAGAGAAATCTATACCTGCAATAGATGTCAAGGATGTTTATGGACATTCATCTGGATTTATGACACAGGGAGAAGACTGTGGTTCAAAGGTTTAGAAGCATAGAAGCTTAATTAAGGTGGTACAACTAATTGGTGGCAGAGATGAAATGATTTTCATAAATCTCCAGGGTCTCCAGTTCAATATCCTTTCACTTTAGACTGAGTTTCTTTGCTCTAAAAAGTATGTGGTTTTCCAAACAAGCATTTTGATAAGCCTCAATATGCTTAAAGAAACCATTTTACTACAGAGGACACAGTGTCTGGCATGCAATAGGTATTCAGTAATTATTTGCTGAATGAATCAGCAGGAACCTTCAGATAAATCCAGTCAAATTCTGTTTCCTTTCTCTTCCAGTTTGAATTGTGCAATGTTATCCTCAATTCAACCCTAAATCTATTTTCCCAGAAGCAATGAGTGGTTTTCTACAAGTATGCTATTTCTGGGATCTTGTTTGGCTCCAACATTTTTTTAGAAGAGCCTCGACTTTCCAGATTTGTGTAGCAGCTGCTTTTTTGAATGATACACAGGACTACACATGCTTTTTCTGCCTGTTTCTTGCCTCCTGAAACCCAGAGGGATTGACATCAAGGATTATGATTAATGGTGCTTGAGCATTTCCCTTGACCTCCTCCACACTTTTATAGTAGAAGCATATTTCTTTAGAAACGTCTATCTTCATCTCTCTCTTGGTTTCTCATTTGTGTTTTTCTTTGTGATGAGAATCTACTTAGCAAGCTCCTTACCCATTCCTTTGCCCTGTTTTCTGTTATTTTATCATCTAATATGATTCCCTTTTTCATCTATTTTAACAAACATATTGATTATTATTTTTCCGTCTTTATGGTCAGATAAGACCAGATCAGATCAGTCGCTCAGTCGTGTCCGACTCTTTGCGACCCCATGAATCGCAGCACGCCAGGCCTCCCTGTCTATCACCAACTCCCGGACTTCACTCAGACTCACGTCCATCGAGTCAGTGATACCATCCAGCCATCTCATCCTCTGTCGTCCCCTTCTCCTCTTGCCCCCAATCCCTCCCAGAATCAGAGTCTTTTCCAATGAGTCAACTCTTCGCATGAGGTGGCCAAAGTACTGGAG
>NW_011494602.1:1344462-1344778 GCF_000754665.1 Bison bison bison | reverse complement strand
TTCCATGTCCAGTTTTAACTGTTGCTTCCTGACCTGTGTATAGGTTTCTCAAGAGGCAGGTCGGGTGGTCTGGTATTCCCATCTCTTTCAGAATTTTCCACAGTTTATTGTGATCCACACAGTCAAAGGCTTTGGCATAGTCAATAAAGCAGAAATAGATGTTTTTCTGGAACTCTCTTGCTTTTTCCATGATCCAGTGGATATTGGCAGTCTGATCTCTGGTTCCTCTGCCTTTTCTAAAACCAGGTTGAACATCAGGAAGTTCATGGTTCACGTATTGCTGAAGCCTGGCTTGGAGAATTTTCAGCATTACTTT
>NW_011494602.1:1343745-1344362 GCF_000754665.1 Bison bison bison | reverse complement strand
TTTACTAGCATGTGAGATGAGTGCAATTGTGCGGTAGTTTGAGTCATTCTTTGGTCATTGCCTTTCTTTGGGATTGGAATGAAAACTGACCTTTTCCAGTCCTGTGGCCACTGCTGAGTTTTCCAAATTTGCTGGCATATTGAGTGCAGCACTTTCAGAGCATCATCTTTCAGGATTTGAAATCGCTCAACTGGAATTCCATCACTTCCACTAGCTTTGTTCCTCATGATGCTTTCTAAGGCCCACTTGACTTCACATTCCAGGATGTCTGGCTCTAGGTCAGTGATCACACCATCGTGATTATCTGGGTCGTGAAGATCTTTTTTGTACAGTTCTTCTGTGTATTCTTGCCATCTCTTCTTAATATCTTCTGCTTCTGTTAGGTCCATACCATTTCTGTCCTTTGTTGAGCCCATCTTTGCATGAAATGTTCCTTTGGTATCTCTGATTTTCTTGAAGAGATCCCTAGTCATTCCCATTCTGTTGTTTTCCTCTATTTCTTTGCATTGATCGCTGAAGAAGGCTTTCTTATCTCTTCTTGCTATTCTTTGGAACTCTGCATTCAGATGTTTATATCTTTCCTTTTCTCCTTTGCTTTTTGCTTCTCTTCTTTTTCA
>NW_011494602.1:1338916-1343317 GCF_000754665.1 Bison bison bison | reverse complement strand
TTAGTCTTTGCCCTGCTTCATTCTGTATTCCAAGGCCAAATTTGCCTGTTACTCCAGGTGTTTCTTGACTTCCTACTTTTGCATTCCAGTCCCCTATAATGAAAAGGACATCTTTTTTGGGTGTTAGTTCTAATGCAGGCTGCTGCGACCTGTGTGCTAAACACAGGCGGCTAAGCGCGGCCGAGAGGAGCCACTCCACATCCGAGGTCAGGGGCAGAAGCTGGGAGGACCCCATGCCTGAAGGTCGGTGGCCAAGGGGAGTTACCCCATGTCTGAGGTCAGGGGCAGTGGCCGAGAGTACCAGACTGTGACGGCGCAGGAACGGCTGAGAGGAGCTACCCCGTGTCCGAGGTCAGGGGGTTCGGCCGAGAGGAGATACTCAGTGTCCAAGGTTGGGGGCAGTGATGAGAGGAGTTGCCCACCGTCTGAGGTCGAGGGCGGCGGGCAGGAGGAGCTACCCCATGCCCCCACACCCGAAGCCAGGGGCAGCGGCCGGGAGGAGCAACCTCACCTCAAGGCAAGGGGCGGTGGCCAGGAGGACTAACCCCAGGTCCAGGGAGCCGTGGCTGCGCCGGCACAGGAGTGCCTAGAGGAGCTATCCCACGTTGAAAGTCAGGAGGGGCGGTGGTGAGGAGATACCCCTCGTCCAAAGTAAGGAGCAATGGCTGCACTTTGCTGGAGCAGCCGTGAAGAGATACCCCACGCCCAAGGTAAGAGAAACCCAAGTAAGACAGTAGGTGTTGCAAGAGGGCATCAGAGGGCAAACATACTGAAACCATACTCACAGAAAACTAGTCAATCTAATCACACTAGGACCACAGCCTTGTCTAACTCAATGAAACTAAGCCATGCCCGTGGGGCAACCCAAAATGGGCGGGTCATGGTGGAGAGATCTGACAGAATGTGGTCCACTGGAGAAGGGAATGGCAAACCATTTCAGTACTCTTGCCTTGAGAACCCCATGAACAGTATGAAAAGGCAAAATGGTAGGATACTGAAAGAGAAACTCCCCAGGTCAGTAGGGGCCCAATACCCAGCTGTGGATGTGACTGGTGATAGAAGCAAGGTCCGATGCTGTAAAGAGCAATATTGCATAGGAACCTGGAATGTCAGGTCCATGAATCAAGGCAAATTGGAAGTGGTCAAACAAAAGATGGCAAGAGTGAATGTCGACATTCTAGGAATCAGCGAACTGAAATGGACTGGAATGGGTGAATTTAACTCAGATGACCATTATATCTACTACTGTGGGCAGGAATCCCTCAGAAGAAATGGAGTAGTCATCATGGTCAACAAAAGAGTCTGAAATGCAGTACTTGGATGCAATCTCAAAAACAACAGAATGATCTCTGTTCGTTTCCAAGGCAAACCATTCAATATCACAGTAATCCAAGTCTATGCCCCAACCAGTAATGCTGAAGAAGCTGAAGTTGAACGGTTCTATGAAGACCTATAAGACCTTTTAGAACTAACACCAAAAAAAAAGATGTCCTCTTTATGGTAGGAAGTTAAATTTATGGATAGTCTCCCTTGGACCAAGCAGTGTTCTAGGCTTATCCATATATCATTTCCATTAATTCATTCAGTCTTCTAAGGTAAGTAATATGATTTCTGTTTTTCAGATGGAAATATACATACAGTGTTATAAGTAATTTGCACATATTTACACATTGTAGTTGGATCATCCACATCTTAGGTTGTTCCCACCTGTATGTCTAATGATATAGAAGGCATGCAATGTTTTCTTGGTTATTTTGGTAATGACAGCGCCTTTAGCAGTTTCATTCATGCAGTCAGGAAGCAGGTAAGTGGGAAGCTAGAACTGGAAAGACTGATATGGGGAGGAGAAGTAGAGAAACAAAAGCTAAATTTCTCATTTTTCCTCCAACCTTAACAGAGCCCTCAAGACTACTCTGGATTGTGTTAGATTCTCTCTTAGTTCCCTATGAGTAAATTCCAACATTTTTGTACTTCCTTCAAAGCCTCTTCCCTGGGCTTCCCTGGTAGCTCAGTCGGTAAAGAATCTACCTGCAGTGCAGGAGACTTGGGTTCAATCCCTGGATCAGGAAGATTCCCTGGAGAAGGAAATGGCAAACCACTCCAGTATCCTTGCCTGGAAAACCCCATGGACAGAGGAGCCTGGTGGGCTGCAGCCTATGGGATCACAAAGGGTTGGGCACGACTGAACAACTAACACTTTTACTTTCACTTTGAAAACCTCTACCCAACACAACCCTTCTCTCAGGAGAGAATTCCTGTCATGGAGGACTAATAGGTATCTACCTGACACAGCCAAATACATGCCTGTATTAACTCTTTCCCGGACAGATAAAGCTCCCTCTCACTGACCCAGCCACAGAGATCACACTGATCACAATCATTCTCTTTTCCTTTCCAGCCAAACCACTTGTCAAAGAGCCTCAATTACTTCTTCACCACCTTGTGAGCACTTCTCATCCTTCCTCCTCACACTGCAGTCTCACTTGGCTTTGTCTGTCCAATGCTACTGACTTGCCATGATAAAGGTTGCCACTTCTGAATGGTCTCCTCTGTGACATTTTACATTACTGACCATTCTGTCTTTGTAACTCTTCCAGTTCTCTGGCATTTGTACCAACTGGTTCTTCTCTCAAGTTTTTATTTTTTATTTTTCTCAATGAGCTTATCATCCGTTGCCCAGTCCTTAACATTTTGTGCCTCTCAAAATTCTGATCTTAGCCCTCTTTTCCTAGTGGAACTCATTGTCAAAATTATAGCAACTCCTCTTTTGAGCTTTAGAATTATATATGCTAATGATTGCTTGATATTCCATCCTGAACATTGAACTGATCCTTCAACTACTCACCCCTCCCCCAACCTCTACTAAACCTACTTTTCCTTCTGTGATTCCTCTGTCAATTAATGAAGTTACTATTTTCTTAGTGACATTGAACTGGAAACCAAGAAGGTACTCGTAAATCTTCCTCATTCCCATTAAACCAATCCCATCTCATGCCATAAAAATCCATCAGTTCCCTAGCTGTGGTTCATTTTATTACTATCTTCAAATGCTACTTGAACCGTCCCTCTGTTCATTCCCTTTGTCATTCCCATACCACTTCTCACCAGTGATATCACAGAAGCTATCAAACTGACTTCTCTGACTCCATTTCCTCTTTCTATTACATTCATTCTTACCAGAGTGAACTGTGTAAAAGGTTAAATAAAAGGAGGCCTATCTTTCCTCCTGCTTATCATTCTTCAGTGGTGTCACATCATAAACAAGTAAAATTATAGAAGCACAGCACTAGCCTGACCTCTGACCACCTCTCCAGTTGAATTAGTTGTATTTCATCTGAGGCCTCTTCACTCCTACCTTGCCCATATTTCAAGCATTTGTTTAAGCTCTTCTTTTGCTCTCTTTCTCTTTCCCAACCTCCACTTGCCTAGGTCAGAACATCTTTCAAGAACGAGTTTGGAATTTCCTCCATGAAATCTTCCCCAAATCCCTAGTCAAGCCTAGGACTATCTATCACAATACCCTGAGTAGGGGTTTAATAAATATGCGGTGAACTTTTTTCAAACTCTCAGCACACTCACATGTCTTAATTTAAAGGTAATATGGAAATTGTAAGATAAGAATTCCTTCATCTTCTTGATTTCAAGTAATCAATTTGTCCTTTGAATACCTACATCCAGTCCTTCTTCTCGCCTCTTACTCTAGAGTCTCCTTCAAAATTGGAGCTAAGTAAGAACAACAGTGGTATCAGCCACATGCATATCAAACATTAAGAGGAGAGAGGGGGATAGAAAACATTGTAAATGAAGCAAGTTCTCATTATTTATGTTGATAATATTTAATTGATAACATAGAGTAGTTGTGGTATAAGCATTTTACCAGTTATGCGAGGACTCTTTAGGAGGGTCAGAATTAGGAAGGGTGATATTGCCTTTGGGGAGTAGCAGCAGGGGTGAAACAGTGGGGGAAAGTCAATTTCTCGAATAATGTATTTATTTCCATTATAAGCATTACTTTGCTATCAAGAATTGTGATATTATATGCAACTTAACAAAAAGTAGTGAAATATCTCTCGGGGATGTTATCATTGAATGAGTTAATAAATATCAAGGAGTTTCTTTCATTTTTAGTGGTTCAACTATTTATTATTTTATTAAGAAAAAGTTTATATTATTCCAGGGCAAAATAAAATGTGAGCTGTTTTCCTAGCTACTGCCTACCTTGGAATCAATTTATCTTTCTAATGTTGTCAATATCTGTATTGCCAGGACAAGTTGGTTTTACTAAATCCATATAACATGGCATTAACAAAGAAGAATCTACTAAAAGCAATGTCATCAATTACATTCACCATTGGTGCAGAGAAGAGAGTTTATTTAGAAGTTATTAGCAATTTTTTTAAA
>NW_011494602.1:1303327-1338299 GCF_000754665.1 Bison bison bison | reverse complement strand
CTTAAAACATTTTAGTTCCTGTTGTTGTATGTAAGTTTCTCTTTTATTGCCCAAGTATAGTTAGGGTTTATAAGAGTTTTTCAAAAACATCAGATAAGTTAGTATACAGGTCTCTCTTTGACCACAGATGAATGATTTGTGATAGTTTTAATGAGACACTTCCTTATTTGGCAATGGCTACATTGTTATCATAAAGTAAAATTACATGTCTTTTTAAGCATGTCTCTTACTGTTTGATGATCCAATCTTGTTTTCTGAGGCTATCACTTCCATATCTGTTACACATAGCATTTAAACAATGCCTTCTCTTTCTGTTTCTGTAAGTATGACAAATTCTGCACTAGCAATACTGTTTAATCTTCTAATAAAATAAACAAGTTATAGAAAAGTACTTTGACTTTTTGCTTCTTAATTACTCTAATTTGGGCCCCAGCTGGGGCTCATCTCTGACAATCTTCACTCCATCAGATAAAGGGGAAATTGTTTAAAACTACTCTAGGTTTGTTATAAGCAATGGACCAACTTCTAAAAGGTTTATTTCAAAGTTGGTATCTGATAAAAGCAAAATATTAAGGTTGAATCAAAATGAAGGATATTTTGAGATTTCTCCCTGTTCAAATGGTCCCAATTAATTATCATGATGAATCTGAAGATATCTATTATTTAATTGCTTCCTTTAGCTATTACAGCTTTTAAAAATAAATTATTCTCATTCCTTTTATTTTGAAAATTTACTGATTAAAATCAGAAATTTTTTATTTGAAGTATACTTAATTTACAATGTTGTGTGATTTCAGGTATACTGCAAAGTGATTATTATACATAATACATAATATTATATGTATATATAATATGTATTCTTTTTCAGATTATTTTCCATTATAAGTTATTAAAATATACTGAATATAGTTTCCTGTGCTATAGAGTAGATCCTTCTTGTTTATTTTATCTATAGTAGTGTGTATCTGTTAGCCCCAAACTCCTAATTAGTCCCTTGTCACCCTCTGTCCTCTTTGGTAACCATAAATTTGTTTTCCATGTCTGTGAGTCTATTTCTGTTTTGTAAATAAAGTCATTTGTATTATTTTTTTTTTCAGATTCCACAAATAAGTTTATATCATATGATATTTGTCTTCCTCTGTATGATTTACTTCACTTAGTGTGATAATCTTTAGGTCTATTCATATTGCCACAAATGTCATGCCCTCATTCTTTTTAATGGCCAGGTAATATTCCATTGCATGTATGTACCACATCTTCTTTATCCATTCATCGGTTTATGGACACTTAGGTTGCTTCCATGTCTTTGCTGTTGTGAATTGTGCTGTTATGTACATTGGGGTGCATGTAGTTTTGTCTTTTCAAGCTCTATGCCCAAGAATGGGATTGTTGCATCATGATAACTCTGTTTTTAGCTTTTTAAGGAGCCTCCATACTGTGTTCTCTGTATTATGTTCTCTATAGTCACTGTACCAACTTACATTCCCAACAACAGTACAAGAGAGCTCCCTTTTCTCTACACCCTTTCCATTCTTTATTATTTGTCGACTTTTTGATGATGGCAATTATGACTGCTGTAAGGTGATACCTCAATGCAGTTTAGATTTGCATTTCTAAAATAATTAGTGATGTTTAAGCATCTTTTCTTGTGCCTATTGGCCATTTGTATGTCTTCTTTAGAGAAATGTCTATCTAGGTCTTCTGTCCATTGAAATCAGGATGTTTTGAAACAGTACAGGAGATAGGATTAAAAAGTTGATTTCAGTAAAGCAGTGAAATAGAGGAAGGTGAAGACAGTGATAATGATATAGTTAAAGAACGAAAAATCATTGTGGGGAAAGAAGATACAGGGCATAAGTAAAGATATACCAGTAGATTTTGTGTTTAGGATCCTCCTTATCTCTATTTCCATGTGATTACATATAAGTATTCTGCTCAAAACTGCTTTTCAGAGATGAGATAGAGGATACTAGAACTCATTTAGTACACACACATGTACACATACTTATAAAAACACATACTTATAAAACATAAAGCAATGCCTTTTTCTTACAGAAAATCTAGAAAATTGAGAAAGAAAGAAGAAAAGCAATCACATAAAGTCCTAATACTCTCCACTCCAAGTACAAATCCTGTCAGCATTTTCTGTCTGTGAATATGTTAACTCTTTGATTTAGTTCTTTTCAATCTTTTGATTCTATAATTCTATTTTACTTCTTCCTTTTTTTTAGCCACACTGTGTGGCTTGCAGGACCTCAGCTCCCTGATCGGGGAATCAAACCTGGGCCCCTACAGTAGAAGCACAGAGTCCTAACCACTGGATCACCAGGGAATTCCCTCTATTTTATTTCTTATTTTTAAACTTTAAAAATTATAATACATTTTAAAACCATTTATTAAAATAATTATTTTACCAAAGTACTATATATGTGTATATATACACAGAAAAATGCACAGATCAGAAGTATATGGTTTGATGAATTTCCATAAATTCAATACCCACTCATGGCATCAATGTTTTTACATCCATTTACTTAAAAAAAAAAAAAAATCAGATGCTACCTGCTCCCGGATTTTTTCCTTAGTCTTGCAGTAGAGATAATTTGTTCCTAATAGTGACAGAATTAACTAGGCTCATTAACAGGGCCTGAGGATGAAAAAGGGGGGGTGGGTATTTCTTAGTCACTGAACCAGAATGGTGACCAGCCCTGAGAAAGAGTGAAGAAAGAGTAGTTGAGGCAAATAAAATAATCATTTAAGATCCCTCTGGAAGATGAAGACACAGAGAAAAAAGAGCAGTGGGAGGTGAGCACTGGCAGCTCCACAGGCCATGGTGATGACAGCCCAGGGCAAGGTACAACCCAGGGTGGGCTTCAGGCAGAAGCAGTGGCCTGAGTTTCAAGTGTTCGGATGTGCAGAGGCCCGACTATCACGGGTGGGAGAGGCTGGCGACAAGAACAAGATAAACTGGCAGGAACCTCGTCTGGGGCAAGAGTGGAAATATGGCAAGCCCAGGGATGGACTGTGCACCCAGAGGCAGTGAGGAGCTAAGTAGGGCAAGGGATAGCGGGCATTTAGGAAAATCAAAGGGACCTGGATCACAGCAAGAGGAATACCAAGTCCTGGCAGGAGAACAGGAGAAGACACAAACTACTGTAGATAAACCAAATTCTCCTTATGTAGATTTGAGCATCCATATATGATGTACAGAGCTAATACATAAAAAAATAGAAATGATATACAATGCACATAGAAATACAGAATAGAACTAGGAATAGAGAAGAGAAATAGGCAATAAAATAGAAACAAATATAGAATGGAATGTTGATACATGAAGATACGAAAAAATGGAAAAAAAACTATAGAGGTAGAGAACAAAAATAGCAACAAATAGAAGAAAATAATATAGAAATGAAATAGATGTAATCAAAGATACACACAATTATTTTGAGTTATTTTTGGCCGCCTGATATGAAGAACTGACTCATTTGAAAAGACTCTGAAGAAGATTGAAGGCAGGAGGAGAAGGAAATGACAGAGGATGAGATGGTTGGAGGGCATCACAGACTCAATGGACATGAGTTTGAGTAAACTCTGGGAGTTGGGATGGACAGGGAAGCCTGGCATGCTGCAGTCCATGGGGTTGCAAAGTCGGACACGACAGAGCGACTGAACTGAAGAAATAATTAGAAATGATAGAATAGCAATTAAAATTTCCATTTCGTTCTCTTATATCATTTTGTCATTCAATTTAAATAATGTTTCAGTTCTGATTTCTTTTTTAATTAGAAGGCTGATTTTAAAATTAATGTTGAAGTGATTTCCTCAAAAAATTTGTTTATTATGAATATAAAATTTACTGCAATGTGGCCAAATAATGTGTCCTATATAAATTTTAACTTTGGAGACTCACTGATTTTTCTTTGGAATACACAAACACTATTTTTTGGACTTTTTTTTTTTTTTTGAGTCATAACTTAGCTGTATATGTAACTTTTTAAAAGAGAAAATAATTTCTTTGAATAATATAAAGATAAAGCTCTACTATTTTCTAAACAGCTATTGGAGTTCTTTAGAGGCTCCTATTAGTGTCTTTGTGATTATTTTTTAGGTAATTTATAGTTTCTCTAGCAGATTCAGAAATTATTATTTTGCAATCTCACCAAGCTATGTTCATACGTAGATTTATTTTGTTAATCCTGTTCCACTCTTGGCATGTGACTTTAATTTGAGGTCTCACAGAATCCTTCAATCTGTAAAGACCCCAACCATTTGATTATTGATGCTATGTTTTCCCTCTACACCCACCTTCTGAAACTCCTATTGTGCTTGGGCTTAGTTGCTCTGTGTCTAACTCTTTGTGACCTCATGGACTGTAGCCTGCCAGGCTCCTCTGTCCATGGGATTCTCCAAGCAAGAATACTGGAGTGGGTTGCCATGCCCTTCTCCAGGGAATCTTCCCAACCCAGGGATCAAACCCATATCTCCCCCAGTGCAGGCGGATTCTTTACCATCTGAGCCACCAGGGAAGCCCAAGAATACTGGAGTAGGTAGCCTATCCCTTCTCTACGGGAACTTCCTGACCCAGGAATTGAATCAGTGTCTCCTGCATTGCAGGCGGATTCTTTACCAGCTGAACTGTCAATTTATCCTTTATGTTTCTTTGTTGTTTAGTCACTAAGTCATGTCTGACTGTTTGTGACCTCATGGACTGCAACACACCAGTCTCTTCTGTCCTCCACTATCTCCTGGAGTTTCCTCAGTTTCATGTCCATTGAGTCGATGATGCTCTCTAACCATCTCATCCTCTGCTGCCCCATTCTCCTTTTGCCTTCAATCTTTCTCAGCATCAGGGTCTTTTGCAATGTGTCGACTCTCTGCATCAGGTGGCCAAAGTATTGGAGCTTTAGCTTCAACATCAGCCTTTTTAGTGAATATTCAGGATTGGTTTCCTTTAGGATGGACTGGTTTGATCTCCTTGTAGTCCAAGCGTCTTCTCCAGCACCACAATTCAAAAGCATCAATTCCGCAGTGCTCAGCCTTCTTTATGGTTCAACTCTCACATCCATACATGACTACTGGAAAAACCATAACTTTGACTCTACATCTTTGTTGGCAAAGTAATTTCTCTTCTTTTTAATGTGCTGTCTAGGTTGGTCATAGATTTCCTTCCAAGGAATAAGTGTCTTTTAATTTCAGGGCTTCAGTCACCATCTCCAGTGATTTTGGAGCCCAAGAAAATAAAATCTGTTACTCTTTTCACGTTTTCCCCTATAGTTGCCGTGAAGTGATGGGACTAGATGCCATGATCTTAGTTTTTTGAATGCTGAGTTTCAAGCCAGCTTTTTCACTCTCCTCTTTAGTTCCTGTTCAGTTTCTGCCAGTAGGGTGGTATCATCTGCATATCTGAGGTTGCTGATATTTCTCTCAGCAATCTTGATTCCAGTTTGTGATTCACCCAGTCTATTATTTCACATGCTGTACTCTGCATATAAGTTAAATAAGCAGGGTGACAATATACACCCTTGTCCTAGTTTTGAATCAGTCAGTTGTTCCATGTTCAGTTCTAGCTGTTGCTTTTTGACCCACGTACAGGTTTCTCAGGAGATAAGTAAGGTAGTCTTGTATTCCCATCTCTTTAAGAATTTTCTACAGTTTGTTGTGATCCACACAATCAAAGGTCTTACTATGTGTCTTTATTATTATATAATTCACATATCATAAAACACACCCTATTCAAATGTACTTTTCAATGTTTTTTACTCTATTTCCAAGGTTGTGCAGCCATCACCACT
The DNA here is from genome assembly GCF_000754665.1 of Bison bison bison. Taxonomy (NCBI): domain Eukaryota; kingdom Metazoa; phylum Chordata; class Mammalia; order Artiodactyla; family Bovidae; genus Bison; species Bison bison. Next base: position 1,332,504 of record NW_011494602.1, on the reverse strand, counting down.
GTCTAATCCCAGGACATTTCCATCATTCCTAAAAGAAACCATGAATTTCTTAGCAGTCACTTCCATTCCTTATTCTCTCAGTCCTTGAAATCTACTAGTTGACTTTTCACCTCTGTGGATTTGATTATTCTGAACAATGCATATAAATAGAATCACACAACATGTGACTTTTTTTTTTTTTTGGTGTGATTTTTACTTAGTGTAATGTTTTCAAGGTTTATTTATATTGTAACATTAATCAGTACTTCGTTACTTTTCATGAATGAATAATCTTTTATTACATGGATAATACCATATTTTGTTTGTCCATTCATCAGTTTATGGACATTTGAGTTGTTTTGGCTATTGTGAAAAATACCACTACTAGCATTTGTCTTTGTGTGAAGAGATATTTCCAATTCTCTTGGTTATATACCTAAGGATAGAATTGCTGAGTCATACGATAATTTTATGTTTAACTTTTTGACAAACTGCCAAGTGGTTTTCCAAGATAGCTGCATTAGTTTACATTCCCACCAGTAGTGCCTGAGGCTTCCAATTTCTCCACATCCTAGATAATACTTCTTGTTATTTATCTTTTTGATTATTAGACATACTAGTGGGTATAAAGACATATCACAGTTTGGTTTGAATATCTTTATATGTACCTACTATCATTTGTGTATCTTCTTTGGAGAAATGTCTATTCAAGTCCTCTGCTCATATTTAAGTTGAGTTCTCTTTTTATTGTTGCATTATATGAGCTCTTTATTCTTTACTCTGGATGCTCGACCCTTATCAGATATATGACTTGCAAGTATTTTCTATCATTCTGTGAACTGTCTTTTCATTTTCTTGATAATGTCCTTTGAAGTACAAAAGTTTTAAAGTTTCATGAAGTTCAATTTGTTTGCATATTTTTGGTTGCTTATGCTTTTGGGGTCATGTGTATGAAACTGCTGTCTAATACAAGGGCATGAGGATTTACACTATTTCCTTCTAAGAGTTTTCTAGCTTTAAATCTTCTATTTACATCTTTGATTCATTTTGAGGACATTTTTTACTTATGGTGTGAGATTGGAGTATAACTTCATTCTTGTTCATTGGATATTCAGTTGATCCAGCATCATTTGTTAACAAGACTATCATTTTCACCGACTGAATTGTCTTGGCACTCTCTTTGGAATCAATTGATCATCAATATATGGCTGGTAGACAAGAAAGGGACAGCTGCTGCTGCCAAGTCGCTTCAGTCATATCTGACTCTTGACTCCTCTGTCCATGGACTTCTCTAGAATACTGGTAGCTGTTTCCTCCTCCAGGGGATCTTCCTGACCCAGGGATCAAACTATGTCTCCTGCATTGGCAGGCAGATTCTTTACTGCTGAGCCAGGAGCTGTTTTTCTCAGCCAGTGTTTATTCTCCAGGAGCTGTGTACCAGCCGCCTGCCTCACACAGTGACCCTGGCTGTTGTCTCTGGGTGGGCACAGGCCACATTTCCCTGAAGAGACTGAATTCAGACTGAATTCTCTCTGTCCAGACCAGAGCTCAAAAGCTAGCCCTGTCAGCCCTAACTCTGTTCTCTCTGTTTTCACTTACCTTCTCTTTTGATCTTCATGCATAGTTTGCTAGCTGGTATTTGTTTTGACTGATGAAAAAGATTATCTATCTGTGTATCTATCTGTCTACCATTTTATGAATGCATGAGGGGTGTTTTCCTTTGTGTGCTTCTTTTTGTGTTTTGACCAAAAATACATAATATTTATAAATATTCCATAGGTTCTGTGTCAGGTATTTATTGTCAAAATAATGCTGTGAAACATCTACAAATCCGCAGTTACATGTAATAATAGCACGTATTGCTCATAGTCCAGGAATGGTTGGCTAGAACATTCTTATGATTTTGGTGAGGATTATTTGATGATCTGGAAGTTGGCTGGCTGTTGGCTAATTTAGGCTAGCCTCAGCTAGGGTAACTGGGACTTTCAACCTCCAGTCAGCTAGCCCAGGCATTTTCTCATGGGGATGGCAGAAACAGAGAAGGCAGAAACACGGTTTCAGTCCTCTGCTATTTCTGTTAAGATAATTTTGGCTAAAATAAATTGCATGTCTATGCCTGTGCTGTCCATGTTGGGAGGACACTGATGGTCACATGGAAAAGAGCAAATGTATGGATGGGTATGTGAAGAATTGGGGCTATCTTTGCAATAAATTTACTACAGGAGTTTCAAAAGAGTATATTTTATGACTCCATAAAGTATAGAGTGAATGGAATAGAAGTTAGGGTGAGAAATAGAGAAAATAAGACTGGTACAGTCTTAACCTGTCAAAGCTGCTTACTCTATGTACTGCTCTCTATGTATATTTGGAAATTTTCTATGACAAAATTTAAAATATGCATGGCCTGTATTTCTAAGTATAAAGGTCTCTGTCTGCATCCATTATATCAAAACTATTGTTACATTCACATTTATATATTCCTAGTTGTTTCTCAATTTTTTCTGTCATTTTTTAATATAGTTGTACCAAACTCTTTCACCCTAATTGTGGTCTCATCATGGGCAGACACATTTCTGGAGCATTTTTGTGAAGCCTAGAGGTAAGTAACATCCAGCCCTGGTGCCCCTTGTCCCAGACTTCTCCTGGAAGGGTGTGTGTTGAACAGGTTTGTCCTGAGATTTGTGGGTGTATCTGGAAATTGCATGTTATTGGTCATTTTTGTTTGGAGATGTTGAAGACAATAAGCTTGTCCAGCTTCCCTGACTGAAGATTAGGGGTCTGTGTGGTGGGATTAGGAATAAGATACCCATGTCCATTTCTGTGATTTTAGCTTATAGAAGGAAAAGAAAGTGAAAGTATGAGTTGCTCAGTGGTGTCTGACTCTTTGTGATGCAATGGATATAGCCCGCCAGGTTCCTCTGTCCATGGGATTCTCCAGAAAAGAATACTGGAGTGGGTTGCCATTTCCTTCTCCAGGGGATCTTTGCGACCCAGGGATCAAACCCAGGTCTCCTGCATTGCAGGCAGATTCTTTACCATCTGAGATACCAAGTAAGCTTGTGGAAGAAGGTCCTGTTAATTCCTGTGCCCTTGGGTATGCTGATGTTGGGGGTAGCCACTGGGCTGTCTTGATGTAATTGGCTAAATAATTATATACATTTCCAGAGGGAATAAGTAGTTTATGGCTTACATGGATGCTATGAAAGGTGGATGACCGTCAGTGGGTCCTGTGTGCCCAGGAGCAAAAAGGGGCCTAACTCATATTCTGGGTAATATTTAACTCCTTTTTATTTATTTTCTATTTTGTTGTTGTTCAGTCACTCAGTCATGTCCAATTGTCTGAGACCTCATGGACAGCAGCATTCTAGGCATCCCTGTCCTTCACCATTTCCCAGAGCTTGCTCAATCTCTTGTCCATTGAGTCGATTATGCCATCCAACCATCTCATCCTCTATTGCCCCCTTCTTCTCCTACCTTCAATCTTTCCCAGTATCAGGGTCTTTTCTAATGAATCAGCTCTATGCATCAGGTGCCCAAAGTATTGGAGCTTCAGCTTCAGCATCAGTCCTTCCAATGAATATTCAGGATTGATTCCCTTTAGGATTGACTGGTTTGATCTCCTTGCTGTTCAAGGGACTCTCAAGAGTCTCACCCAACACCGTAGTTCAAAATCCTCAATTCTTCGTCACTCAGCCTTCTCTATGTCTGACTCTCACCCCTTATATGACTACTGAAAAAAACCATAGCTTTGACTATATGGACCCTTGTCAGAAAGTAATAAATCTGCTTTATAATAGGTTATCTAGGTTTGTCATAGCTTTTCTTCCAAGGAGCAAGTGTCTTTTAATTTCATGGCTGCAGTCACCATCTGCAGTGATTTTGGAGCCTAAGAAAATAAAATCTGTCACTGTTTCCACCATTTCGCCATCTATTTTTGATATATATATTTATATATATATTTTTTTCTATATATAGTTTAAAATAATTAAAAAGTTTAAATATATTTTTAATAACATATACACACTGAAAACTGTAATAATATTTTGTTTGAGGCAATCTTGTGATAAGGATCTCAAGTCAGGTGACGACATATGAATGTATCAGATTATGTTGAAAGTAGCATATCCATTACCATTATTGGTAAAGCATAGATAGGTAACAATTACCTGTTGCCATGCTCTGACACTGGCCATTCCTATTCATTACTGCCACTTTTTAATGCACAACTTACTTAACAGATTGACCTCTGGCTCTTGAAGAGCTCTTTGTTTTCCCTTCTAATATTGTGTTGGAATTTGAAAGAACAGTGGTTCTTTTGGTTCACTGCATTCCACTGGGACCCTTCCAACTCCAGCTCATTAGAAACACCCTGGACTCTGAGGACTAACTATGATGTCATATGTCATAGCAATGAAGTAGTGGTGGCAGGCCAAGGCAAAGACCAATTTTATTTTTGCTGCTTTAAGAAATTTCTCCTATTGTTGAAAATGTAACTTCTACCTTTCAAGTCAAAATTATTACATGTAGATTCCCAGGGTCAAAGGAACAAGTGAAAACTTGTTAGATGGGGTCAACTCAGAATGAGTTGAGGAGACTTTTGAATAGATGACCAGCTTCTCTTGGTTAAGTTCCATCCTTCTGACCTTTTCGAGTGTGTCTCATATCAAACATCTAATTCTGGAAAGATGTGAGAAGACTTCAAGGAATTCTGTGAGAGGCTCTATCATCTTCTTCTTAGTTTGAAAAGACAAATCTTCATATATTTTATACTGCCTACAGCTCTTCCTTTTAAAGATAAGCTTAGACAGAAAACTGCTAATTTGGACTAGTTATAGTGTTGTAAGTTTATATCAAATAAGAAGGTTCTATTAAATCTTTCTCTGTATTCCAATTTTTGAGGAAAGCAACTTAAGCAATTTTTTACTCTCAAGCTTCCTTTATTCACCACCAATGTACTTTTCAGTGAATAGATTGAAAATTAATGAATGCCATTATCTACAAACTAAACTACCACACAATTGCACTCAACCCACATGCTAGGAAAGTAATGCTCAAAATTCTCCAAGCCAAACTTCAGCAATACATGAACTGTGGACTTCCAGATGTTCAAGCTGGATTTAGAAAAGGCAGAGGAACCAGCGATCAAATTACTAACATCCGTTGGATCATCAAAAAAGCAAGAAAGTTCTAGAAAAACATCTATTTCTGATTTATTGACTATGCCAAAGCCTTTGATTTGTGTGGATCACAACAAACTCTGGAAAATTCTGAAAGAGATGGGAATACCAGACCATCTGACCTGCCTTCTGAGAAATCTGTATGCAGGTCAGGAAGAAACAGTTAGAACTGGACACGGAACAACAGACTGGTCCCAAATAAAAAAGAGTACGTCAAGGTTGTATATCGTCACCTGCTTATTTAACTTATATGCAGAATACATCATGAGAAATGCTGGGCTGGAAGAAGCACAAGCTGGAATCAACATTGCTGGGAGAAATATCAATAACCTTAGATATGCAGATGACACTACCCTTATGGCAGAAAGTGAAGAACTAAAGAGCCTCTTGATGAAAGTGAAAGAGGAGAGTGAAAAAGTTGGCTTAAAGCTCAAAATTCAGAAAACTAAGATCATGGCATGTGGTCCCATCACTTCATGGCAAATAGATGGGGAAATAGTGGAAAAAGTGGCAGACTTTATATTTTGTGCTCCAAAATCACTGCAAATGGTGACTGCAGCCATGAAATTAAAAGATGTTTACTCTTTGGAAGAAAAGTTATGACCAACCTAGATAGCATTTTAAAAAGCAGAGATATTACCTTGCCAACAAAGGTCAGTCTAGTTAGGGCTATGGTTTTTCCAGTGGTCATGTATGGATGTGAGAGTTGGAATACAAAGAAAGCTAAGCACTGAATAATTGATGCTTTTGAACTGTGGTGTTGGAGAAGACTCTTGAGAGTCCCTTGGACTGCAAGAAGATTCAACCAGTCCATCCTAAAAGAAATCAGTCCTGAATATTCATTGGAAGGACTGATGTTGAAGCTGAAACTCCAATACTTTGGCCACCTGATGCAAAGAACTGACTCATTTGAAAAGACCCTGATGCTGGGAAAGATTGATGGTTGGATGGCATCACTGACTCAATGGACATGAGTTTGAGTAAACTCTGGGAGTTGGTGATGGACAGGGAGGCCTGGCCTGGTGTAGTCCATGGGTCGCAAAGAGTTGGACACAACTGAGTGACTGAACTGAACTGAACTGAACTCACTCTCCCAAAAAATGATCTTCACTGGTTCTTTCAAACAGCAAAGAGACACATTTTATAGCTCTCTTCTGAATCAGGAGACCCAGTCTTCTTTGTTCACAATCTAAATGCTACAGTCAGAGAGCACAGAGGTAAAGAAAGTTCTAACATCCAGTAGGGAGAAAATCAACAAAAGCCTTTTATTTTCTTGTTAATGCTCTTCTCAGTTTAGGGATTGTGAGAATATGATTTATGGAATGTTGTTTGCTGGGTTTTTTTTCAAGGAAGCACCCATAGTTTCCATAATATTCTCATCAGGGTATGTGACCTGCAGTATATTTGGAGCTCTTCCAAGAGTATAATGTTATTTACTATTACAAATGCATAAATTTTAAAAAATACTATACATAAGGAATTGGAGAAGGCAATGGCACCCACTCCAGTACTCTTGCCTGGAAAATCCCATGGATGGGGGAGCCTGGTAGGCTGCAGACCATGGGGTCGCAAAGAGTCGGACACGACTGAGTGACTTCACTTTCACTTTTCCCTTTCATGCATTGGAGAAGGAAATGGCAACCCACTCCAGTGTTCTTGCCTGGAGAATCCCAGGGACGGGGGAGCCTGTGGGCCACCGGCTATGGGGTCGCACAGAGTCGGACGTGACTGAAGCGACTTAGCAGCAGTAGCAGCATACATAAGGAATAAATGAAAAGAAAGATATGTTTACTTAGTACGCGAATACATTATGGAAGTGACACATTCTTTAATCACCTAGTTTCTAAACTTCAAGGTAATCTGATTCTCTTTTTTTCATACACGTACTCAATCAGCTGTTAATTCCTTCTGAGAAGCAGTGTATTAGTCACATTTTGCTGCTGTTAATACCATACCACAAACAGCCTCAGATTCTCATGGCTTACACTGACAAACATATATTTCTTGCTCATACATTTGGATTTGGGATATGAACAAAAATTAAGTGAAAAAAACAAAATTGTCCTTTCATTCAATAATTAGTAATGTTGAAGAAGAAATGCAAAATTATGCCACAAGATAAACAAAATCAGATGGAGTCCATGTGGTGCTCCATCTTAGCTATGTTAATCTCTCTGGAGTTTCTCCATCAATTCTTCTCAAAAACTATTCTCTTCATCCACTTGTTTATCAAATATTAGGCTTATGTTTTGTTTGTTCAGTCACTAAGTCCTGTCCGACTCTTAGTGGCCCCATGGACTGCAACATGCCAGGCTTCTCTGTCCTTCACTGTCTTCCGTAGTTTGCTCAAACTCATGTCCATTGAGTCAGTGATGCCATCCAACAATCCCATCCTCTGTTGCCCTCTTCTTATCCTGCCCTCAATCTTTCCCAGCATCAGGATTTTTTTCAATAGGTTGGCTCTTTGTATCAGGTGGCCAAAGTATTAGAGCTTCAGCATCAGTCATTCCAATGAATATTCAGGGTTGATTTCTTTTAGGATTGACTGGTTGGTCTTCTTGATTCTCTTAGGCTTATGCCCTGGCACAAAAATCTCATCTAAAATAAAAGCCAGCATCTTCACCATTATTGACCTCTTTAACACTTTGATATCTACTAAATCTGTTCTTCCTCTTAACCTTATTAATAAATTTATATCACAACTAAAATTTCAGAATTATCTTCAACTCCTTCTTTTTCCGTCTTCTAACTCAACAATATATAGGATTACCTTCACCATCTTTCACACATGATTGATTCCCTCTCCTGACTCTTTTAAAATATTATCAACACTCAGTTTTCCTCTGCTGCCTCATTCAATTCAGATCAGGTAATTTTTACCTCTCATTTTAGTCTCTTTCCTAGAATACTGAAGTTGTTTCCTGACTGGTCCCTTTGCTTCCAATCTCCTCTAATGTTTAGTCTATTATACTCATGATATAAGAATTTCCACAGAAATCAAATTCCTTGTTTTTTTCTTTCAAGTTTCTTAAAACTCTGAATCCACCTGAAGTTCAAAACTATTTAATGACTAATTGGATATCAAGTTAAAGGTGACCTTTGTCATACACTGGGTCACAATCTACATGAGAATTCAAGATATATGAAAAAAATAAGTCTGAGAGAAGTATAATACTTATCATATTCTAGTGAATGTACTGCATAGGACTTGGAAGAACATCATTTTATCTTAATGTGTATATATTCATTTTAAAAATTATGAATTATTTTAATATGCTCTAAAAATGGGACTAGTCCATTAAAGTTATAGTTGCTTCATGTTAGAGAGCTTAAGTAAGAATAATGTCAGATATAAACCAACTTACAGAAAAATAATTAATAATAACAAGGATAAACAAATATGCAAAAATTGGGAAAGTGATGTGAAAACTGACAAGTTTTGCATCTGATCTAGTAGTGATGGCTTGTAGAAAAGATGGAAAAAATAGGAGATAAAACTTGAAAGGCAAATCTATCAGGCTGATTTTAGTCTGTTTCTTCCACAATGGAGAAGCTCAAAACAGATAAAAATTAGTCTTAAAACAACCACCAATTATTGTTTAGCTGCTGATTCTGAGAGTCAGTAGTTGGGCTTTTTCTCTGCTGGTGGTTCTTCTGGCCTTGGCTGAGTTTGTTTGCCTACCTATGACCATCACCTGGGCTGGCTGGGCCAGGGTGGTCTAGGAAGGCATTCCCTGGAGAAGCTCATCTCTGCTGTCCTTGTCTCCATCTTCCTGCAGAGCAGGAAGTGGGCTTATTTAAGTGCGGGCTTATTCACTTGGAGAATAAAGGATCTCAGTGGAGAAGCAGCAGAAGCAAGGCCTTCGGGCTTAGAATTCACGCTTGGATGCTTTTGTGATGTCTTATATGTAAAATACTGTCTTTATCTACACATCCTAGACAAATACTTAGGGTGTTTCCATATCTTGGCTATTGTAAATAATGCAGCAATAAACATGGGAATGTAGCTCATTTCCTTCAGATATATATTTAGTTGTAAGATTGCAGGATCCCATGGTAGTTGTATTTTTAATTTTTAAAGAAATTCCATATTGTTTTCCATAATGTCTGTGCCAGTTTACATTCCCAACAACAGTGTAGAAGGATTCTTTTTTCACCATCACCATCCCTACCTTCACTTGCTTTTCTATTTGTAAAAGTCACTCTAATACATGTAATTTGGGCTTTGACTTGCATTTCTCTAATGATTAATGATGTTAAACACCTTTTCATGTACCTGTTGGACATTTGTATGCCTTCTTTGGAAAAATGTTTATTCAGTTTGTCCTGAAAAATTTTCGCTGTTGAGTTGTGAGAGATTTCTTACGTATTTTATGTATTAACTCTTTATCAGATACATGGTTTGCCAATATATTCTTTTTTTCTGTAGGTTGACTTTTCATATTGTTGATGGTTTCATTTGCTGTGCAGAGCTTTTTAGTTTGATGTAGTCCCATTTGCTTATTTTGCTAGCTTTTCCTTTTTGATGGAGGAGGTACAAAGTCACATTTTAAAGGATGTAGTCATAAGAAGAATGAAAGATTGTGTTCAAACACAACATGCATATTTTAGGATGACTCATTCATTATAAACCATTAAATGCGAAATATACTATAGAATTAATGGGGATCAGGAGGGATCCAAGGCACACTCACCATTGAGAAGATTAATATAATAATAGGCCAGGGAGAAATAATGTGAGACAGGAGCTGGGACAGTGGGTGTGTAAAGGATGTTTGAGGTTTTGTAAAGGAGAATCCCAGGATTTGCCAGGGTAGTATGATGAAGAGGCATGTGGTGTGGTGCAGGGTGAGGATACACTGGGTGATGATGCCAATTAGTTCAGATGAGAGATGGGAGCAAAGGCGCCTTGTTTGGGGTGGCTGGTAGGTGGAAGAGTTGAGATGCTCATGTGTTATACATGTGGCTGGGTCCAGAAAGAAGTTTGAATTTCGGATCTGGAGCTCAGGATACAATCAATAATAGAGACATAAAATTTGGGAGTTCTTAACATTTTGGTAAGAACTTGCATGCCTAGGAGTGAATATGGTGTGGAAAGAGCATGTGTTTTGTACCCCCAACCACACTGTACTTTGTGCACAGTGGTTACCAGATTGATCATTGTCCAGCTATCAGCTGAAGGGAGTACAGTCTCCTTATCTTCAACACTCAAGGTCAGGCCATTCCATTTCTTTTTCTTTTTTTTTTTTTAATATTTATTTGGCTGCACCGGGTCTTAGTTGCACCACGCAGCATCTTTGATCTGTGGCATGTGGGATCTAGTTCCCTGACCAGAGGTCAAACCTGGGCCTCCTGCATTGGGAGAGTGGCATCCATTGGACCACCAGGGAAGTCCTAGGCCATTCCATTTCTTGATGAGCTGATTGTAATGTAAGAATTATAAGAAAAGTCAATGAGGTACAGAGCTTAATATATTGAATTTTGGGGGAACATCAACACTGTGGGTTCATGAGCTATGCTCTTTTCCTCATGAATCTTACTAGTAGCCTTCTCAGTGGGGTACTCCTGTCTACCTCATTAGATGAAGGGCCTGAGGATTATAGATTATTGGTGCTTCTGAATATTTTCCAGGTCCTGACCCACATGGAATGTGATACCAGTCATCCTGACCATGAGAGGAAGTGAGGGAGGCTTAAGGTTATGGGTCCCCAGACCAATCAACTGTCCCTATGGCTGAGGACATCAGTATCTTAGCACGCGTGTTGTAGTCATATGCCACCACAGCCTACCAGCTGGGAAATCTGGGTTAAATAAATGGCCAGAGTAGCAGAGCTAATAAGCAACAAAACTATCAGGAGAATTCAGTTTTGCTTGACTCTGAAGTTGAGATTCTTTCCTCTATTTCATGCAATCATTCTGCTTGGGTTTTAAGATTGTTAGACTATAGAAATAGTTTATCATTTGAGAGATAACTCGAGACTCTAAGCTAAGATGCATGATGTCTTTTGTTTTTTTAATCCCTGAAGTCAGTTAAATATTATGGGATAGGCAAACAAGGACAATATTTCCTTTTCTTGCAATTTATATGGATAATTATTAGAACAACACCATATTGAGGAAATAAGCCATTCATTTTCATTATACAGTATATGGACTTGTAGATACATCTTAGTGGCCAACATGTTTTATTTTATTTCTGAAATAATGCTTTCTGTTTCAAAATATCCATTAATTTCATTGAAATAAATCTTGGTTTAAAGAGATGAGGTGAATTACATGAACTATTATCAAACCAGGGATTTTTGATAGTTTTGAGTCTCTGAGTGACAGATTTGTGTCTTCTCTAGGACCAAGCCTGACTTAGGCATCCGCTGAGTCTGGACTAGGTGCTGGAAGGGGATGGCCTGTGAGTTACATCCTTACTTCTCTGCCCTTAATACTTACTGCACTCTGTTGTGCTTTTGCAGATATATGGAGAAAGTATAGTTACTCTGTTTATAGTGACTTTCTTCTTTTTATAGAATGGTCATGATTCAGTAGAACGGGAAACATGGCTGTAGACACATTTGGAGTAGAAATTTGCTTTCTTTGTATCTGTTTTATTTGGAGCAAGTGACAGAACTTTTCTGACTTTCATCTGTAAAATGGGAAGTGGAATGCTCCCCTCATAGACTTTCTGTGGGAATTAAATAAAGGTAATAGTTATAAAATACTTCCACTAGCTCCTGGCTTACAGATACACTAGTGCAGGCAGCAGCAAAGAGGATGTAGCGACGGAGGTGGTGATGGTGCAGGTAGTGACAGGAGTGGTGGAGGCGATGTGCTGCGCGGTAGAGTTCGTCGGGGCAGTGATGACGGCGGAGGTGCTGGCAGCAGGGGACGTGGCCGTGACGGTGAAGGTGGAGGTGGTGACAGAGAAGGTATGGAGGACGTCGTGCTGGAGGTGGTCGTATTGGCAGTGGAAGCGGAGGTGTTGCTGGAGTTAGTGGAGGTTGTAATGGAGATGGGGGAGGTGGTGACGGAGGAGGCAGAGATGCAGATGGTGGCGGCAGAGGCAGTGGATGAGGTTTGGGGGAAAATGGTGAGCGTGGAGAAGGTGGCAACGGTGGTGGAATGTGTGGAAGTAGGGGTGGTGGCGGTGAAAGTGGAGGTAAGCACGTTAACGGCGGAAGTGAGGGGAGGCGGAAGGTGGTGCGGTAATAGACGTGATGGTGGTGGTGTTGAGAAGGGGTATTGATGGAGTAGGGGGAGGTGGCAAACGGTGCCGGTGGTGGTGGTGGTTGCAGGCTGGTGAGAGGGGAGGTGGTGGTGACCGTGGGGAGGTGATGATGGAAATGGAAGTGGGGATGGTAGTGGTCGAAGAGTCGTTGGAGCTGCTACTGGTGATAGTGAAGGTGGAAGTGAAGATGGTGGTGGGTTGAAGACGAGGAAGATGGAGGCGGTGGCAGAAGTGAAAGTGAGCGTGGGAGAGAGGATGATGGTGAAGGTGATGGTCCTGCAGGAGGTATTGTTGGGAGTAGAGAGGGCAGAGATGGCAAGGCAGCGTGGTGATGCTTACAAGGATCCTGGCAGCTGGCATGTGGCTAATATTCTTCTCTAAGAAACTGAGAACAAAAGATGGACATTGTCCATCCTCGGGACAGCTTTGGTTTAATCGGGCGAGGTTCAGTTGACACTGGATGAACAAATGGTATCATTTCCCAGTGAATCATGACAACTGGCATCATCTGAGAGTCAAGTCGACATTCCTTTTACTTTTGTGTCCTGCCACTAGCCTCTCTATTTAATTCCCTTCCATTAAATTTATTGTTGGTTAGATAGTGAACTCTTGCATGTAGGTCATGGTAAACTCAAATCCCTCTTGTAAGCACTTGTCTGTTTACCTGGCTCTCAATGCATGAATTCCTATGGTAAGATGATTGATTAACTGAGCTGATGTGGTCCTTCATTGAACCTTTCATCATCCCTAGGGTGTGCTAGCTTGACCCTCTGTGGATGTGGACCATCCAGTGTGTCTGATCTCTGTCCTACCTGTATCTAAACCCACAGAAGACCCAGCCTGACAACTCTGAGTCCTGGCTTCTCGGTCCTTATGTTTAGTTGTTCTCTTTTGCTCTTAAAACTGTTGCTTCTTGGGCTGCCTGAGGCACTGACGTCTAGGTCAGTGATAAATCCCACTCAGTGAAGCCACATATATCATTTCCTCCACCACTTTGCAAAAAGCATTTCTTGGACTGTGCCAGCCAGCCATGGGCTCTGTCCCTGGCATCAGCAGAGCCCGCTCCTTTCTGGCAATCCGCTGCCTTTGCCAGTTCAGAAGGCCATGGCCCCAAAGTCCTAGCACCGCAATCTTGCATGAGTCCTGGGGACCTGCCAGGCTGCCCGGCCTTTTGTCTGAGCAGTGTTTGTGCTTGCCTTTCACATTGGCAGGTCTGAGAGTTTCCACTGCTGTTGATCCACCTCACACAGCCACAAAACAGACCAGGACTTGTGTGTCTCTCCAGGCTGGGGGTGGCACGGCAAAACATTTCTGGTCCCAAACTGTGGCATGTGTGCCCTGCCAGGACCTACGACGTTTTGTGAAGTGTCTTCCCTGTCCCAATTAAAAGTGTTTTATTGTTCAGAGCCAGGCTTCTCGCTGTAGCTCTTTTTTCATCAGCCTCACTTTGTTAAGCATTATTGCACTCACTAATCTTCTCTTTCTGACAGCTCCTGGCCAACAGAATTACAAGTTCAAGCTATGGAAACAAAATGCATTTTATTTATTATACTCCTAAGATGTTTTCAATAATGTAGACAGTGCCTATTTTGCCAAGTGGGTGTTGCGACTTTCCAGAGGTTTGGCTGGTTAGCAGCCTGCTGAGCACACATGCTGTCCTCCAGCCCTTTGCTGGGTGTCCTTCACCCCAGATCGAGCCTCCCGCATTATGATGTTTGGCCTCCAGTGTAGACAGAAATGCTCTGGACCAAGGCAACCAGCTCCGTATAGTGATGCCATCTAAGGTGATTCGTCTGGTCTGCGCTTTGACTACTTCTGTCCTTCCCTTGAGAATAATCATAGCAGCTAATGTTTATTGAGCATTTACTAAGTGCCAGCACTGGTCTGACAGCTTTATGTAGGTTATCACATTTAGCCCTCCAGCTATGGCAGGAGGCAGGCACTGGTCTTATTTTTGTTTTATAAGTGAGGAAGTAAGGCACAGAGAAGTTAAATGACTTCCCCGAGTCACACAGCTGGTAAGGGATGCCTTTGGGATTTGAATCTACTTAACCACTCCATCAGACTGTCTCCCGGGTTTGGTGACTGAACGAGAGAAAACAGGCAAACACAATACAAGTTAAATGATCAGTGAAGATCCTGTTATATGAGTAGAAGCATATCTCTTGGCTTTTCAGTCAAGGAAATGCATTTTTTTTTTTTTTTTTTAGAAATGATAAAGGAGATTCTCTCTGCCACCAACCTTATTTGCAGGGCAAGGAATAGAGATGCAGATGTAGCAAATGAGCTTGTGGCCACAGGGCGGGGTGGGGAGGAGAGGATGGGAGAAGTTGGAAGAGCCGCATTGGCATCCATATATACACACTACCATGCGTAAAATAGATGGCTAGTGGGAAGCTGCTGTGTAGCACAGGGGGCTCAGCTGGGTTCTCTGTGATGACCTAGGGGTGGAGGGGAGAGGTGGGAGGGAGGCACACGAGGGAGTGGTATATGTATACATGAAGCTGATTCATGTTGTTGTACAGCAGAAACCCACACAATACTATAAAGCAGTTATACTCCAATTAAAACATAAATTTAAAAATAAAAAGAAGACTAGTGACAGTCTCTCTACTCTTCTGGGCACAGTGCGTGCCATGGCCACAGCTCCGGGCCTGCAGGCCGCCCAGGTGATGCTCTTTGCAGAGGCAGTATCTCTTTGGTTGCCTGATTCTGCTCTGCTTGTTCCCCCCGAAAGACTGACAGTCTGTTTCCATGACGCTTTCCTCCTTTTTCCCTTTCATGCCTTGTATGTTTTGACTTATCCAGTTTGGGGTAGAGGGGTGGGGCAGGCATCAGATAAATTCACTTCTTGAATCACCTTAAAGATGTCTCTTGATAAGTTCCAAGGAGGGGGAAAAAAAAAAGTTTACTTCTGAAATCCTTAGGTAGGGGCAGCTGTGCACAAACAGATTTATTCACAAGCCCAAACAGGTGTCTTGACCTCAGGCGGTCAAGGCAAGAAGTTGCCTCTCGTGGAGGTTTCAACCAGGTGAAGGGAAGGGAAAGCTGGTGTAGACCAGGCCTTCCCACAGTTAACTTCTTGTTGAATGGATTTGAACAGAAAATTTCCACTGCTATCCAGGGAATGTATGTGAAATTGATTAACATTTCTAGAACAAACCGGCGAACTGTATTCAGTTCTGAGACACTTTAGATCTTGCAACAGGATACCTGGGAAGCATCTCAGAGAACACTGATGCCTTTCAGAGACATTATCTGGGCGCTTGTGATGCCAAATCACGATTGGTATTCACGGCAAAGAGAGTGCGGCATTGTCGCTAGTCCAGATCACCTTACAGGAGGGTATTATTCCTCCGTCCTTGCGTCCCCTAGACACTGACACACAGGAGAACGTCACCATTTGAGTCACAGAGAGGAACTTTGAAGTTGGGTGACCTCAATAAAGCTTGCAGGAACAAGGAAAAGGTGGAGCTATTCTCAGGTTAAGAGAAAACATCAAAAGTTTGCAAAAAAACCTTAGACACAAAGAAGCCAGCTAAGAACTAGGTTTTATAATCTTGGAAAAAATAGAGTGTATGTCTCTCTACATGGTGGCTAGCCAGTGTGTGAAACAGTCTCTCTGCTGTTTTTTGTTTTTTTCCCAAAAACAGGTTAAAAAAAAAAAGAAAAAAAGAAGGAAGAAATATCCAACAGTAGCAGATTTGGGTCCACCTGAATCACATGCTTGTTTGTGGGATTTGAGTTGCAGGAAGCCATCATGGGGAGGTGACTGTTTGATATAAATGTGGCTGCCTTGCCATAGCTTCAGTCCTCAGAATGTTGGCTTTCTTTACTTTGTCCCCGGTGAGGACCAAGAAGAGGAAGGAGGTGGCCCCCATGCAGTTTCCAAGGTCTTAGGACTGTCCTGGTTAGTGCTCTCATTAGGGAAATGTATATCTCTGACTGACAAGGACATTAGAGTGGTTTAACGCCATCTTCTCCACTGCACAGGGACACTGGTGCTTTGAATGAGAATTATAGAAGAATTCAAATTGAAGGCCTCATCTCCTGACATTCCTGCCATGTGGGTAAGGAAAGCAATTTTGCATGAAGTGTTTTTCCCTGAATATTCCAATCACACCTCTTAAATGACACCTTTGTTTATCGCCAGCCTGAGGCCGATGCTGTAAGAAAATAATAAAACCCTAGCTTTTTGCTTTATGCCTCTCTGTAGCGTCTAATATTATCATTGCTTTTCCTAGGACCCTGCACATGGCATGTACTCTGTAGTTTGGCTTGGTTTGACATGAATTAGAGACCAATCTATGTACCATGAATTAGAGACCAAGTACCAATCATACTTGGTCTCATAGATTTCTGGTCATACTTTCAGGGATTTTTGTGACATTCTTACCACCTATAAATTCAAAAGGTCTGCTAGATTGTAAGATAATGCACTGGAAAAGTACATGTTACTGTAGAGAAAAAGATATTCCTGGAAAAGTCCTTTTTGGCTTTTGGAGTTGGAAGAAGAGAGCATGGCTTTATGAAACTAACATGTGGGACTCATGAAAATCTGAATTTCCTCTGTATGTGACTTTGCTAAAAAAATATTCATGTGAGAAAATAGAGTATCAAATATAATGCCTATCATAGATTAGGGAGGAGGCATTAGATGGTGTATGTCATCAATTCTTACTGTGGGTGAGATGCCATGCTTTGGTTGTGTGAGTAGACAAAACCGTGACATCTGCCCAGACCCTTGCCACTATGATGTCAGAGAGTAAAATGGAAATACATTTGGTGAAAATCAAACTTGTTATCACTTACTATTCTGACAGAGAGTAATGAAGGAGGGAGGTGATTAGATCTGACGGTCAAAAGGGAAAGGGAACCTAATGAACGCCTTTAGGATTATTTTTTTCCTTCCCTCCAGAGATTAGTGTTAGATCTGACGGTCAAAAGGGAAAGGGAACCTAATGAACGCCTTTAGGATTATTTTTTTTCCTTCCCTCCAGAGATTAGTGTCACCAGTACTTATTCTTCGCACACGGGAGACTGAGCAAATGACAGAGTGCAAGGAGGGTGCAGCCTTACACGTGAGGCTGGACTCACCCCTCGGAGGCTGGCCATACGTGTGGAGAGGGTTTGGCAAAAAGAAAGCGCTTTTGAGCTTACTGTTTTTGTTTTTTACCAGAGAGGTTCATTCTGTGTCACCCATAACTGAGATATTAATTCCAGTGATAAGCAAATAGTTTTTCAGCTTAAATAGAAATATAGGTTGTCACATTGGAATAGAATGCATTCTAGAGCCTCTGACATTCTGAAAAAGAATTTCAAGTAAACTAATCATCATTACTGCTGACTATTCCAACAAGAAGCTAAAATGAGCTCCCAAACAAGGATGAAAATGTTATCCTTCAGCAAACCCATTGTTAGTAAATTTTCTTTAAATCCACAGTCTCTCAAGCTTTATTATCTGTCTTTAGCAGTGTTATTTTCAAATAATTTATTCAGTTGGCTTTGAGTAGAAATAAGCATTTATTCCTTTGGATTAAGATGATTATTCATCCTGTATTCCCTTGGCATTTCCAAATGTAACTATTGTGTTATAGTTTTCCCATCGACCATAAGAATGTCCCAGTTAGTCTAGTATTTTTTTATTCTCGTTGTTTCACACATGTGGAAGGTTCTGAATCTCACATCTGGAAGCAGCAGAGGAATCATTTCCCGGACCACACATTTCATTGGAATTGAGGGGGTGGAGTGGTGTTCAAAGATATGGGTACCATTCTTAGACCACTTGTCTGGGGAGCTGGGGAGCAGGTGAGTGTGTAGTGAAGGATCGGCATGTCCGTGCTGAGCTGGGCTAGAGATTTCTAAGAGCCGTGGAGCTGAAGTGCTCTTCAGTTGTCCTGCCTTCCTTACTGCATACAGTGGGATGCTATGTGTACACAGCAGAACTGCTCCAGTTCAAGACTCATTCGCAGATGTCCTAGATCCGATTGGGAAACATAATTTATTATTTGTAGCAGCTTCCCAGGTGGTGTTAGTGGTAAAGAATCAGCCTGCCAATGCAGGAGACACAGAGACGTGGGTTTGATCCCTGGGTCAGAAAGATTTTCTGGAGAATCTAATTTAGCAAGTATTTGTTGAATATCTATTCTATGCCAGCCATTGTTCAAGGCCTGCGGAGGTATGAGAACAAAGCCCTCCTTGTTGTGGAGTCTGTATTTTGGTTGGGTGAAGCATAAAGTCAATAGACAATTCATAAAGTCAATAAACAATTAATGTAATATATGATGATGAGTATTCACTCAGGTCCAGGTCAATCACTCAGTCATGTCCAACTCTTTGCGACCCCATGGACTGCAGCACGCCAGGCTTCCCTGTCCATCACCAACTCCCAGAACTTGCTCAAACTCATGTCCATCGAGTCGGTGCTGCCATCCAACCATCTCATCCTCTGTCATCCCCTTCTCCTGCCTTCAAACTTTCCCAGCATCAGGGTCTTTTCAAATGAGTCAGTTCTTCACATCATGTGGCCAAAGTGTTGGAGTTTCAGCTTCAACATCAGTCCTTCCAATGAATATTCAGGACTGATTTCCTTTAGGATGGTCTGGCTGGATCTCCCTGCAGTCCAAGGGACTCTCAAGAGTCTTCTGCAACACCACAGTTCAAAACCATCAATTCTTTGGGCCTCAGCTTTCTTTATAGTCCAACTGTCACATCCATACATGACTACTGGTAAAAACATAGCTTTGACTAGATGGACCTTTTCAGCAAGGTAATGTTTCGGCTTCTAAATATGCTGTCTAGGTTGGTCATAGATTTTCTTCCAAGGAGCAAGTGTCTACATTTCATGGCTGCAGTCACCATCTATAGTGCTTTTGGAGCCCAAGAAAATAAAGTCACTGTTTCCCTTGTTTCCCCATCTATTTGCCATGAAGTGATGGGACCAGATGCCATGATCTTAGTCTTCTGAATGTTGCGTTTTAAGCAAGTTTTTCCACTTTCTTCTTTCACTTTCATCAAGAGGCTCTTTAGTTCCTCTTCACTTTCTGCCATAAGGGCGATGTCATCTGCATATCTGAGGTTATTGATATTTCTCTCAGCAATCTTGATTCCAGCTTGTGTTTCATCCAACCTGGCATTTCTCATGATATACTCTGCATATAAGTTAAATGAGCAGGGTGACAATATACAGCCTTGACGTACTCCTTTTCCTATTTGGGACCAGTCTGCTGTTCCATGTCCAGTTCTAACTATTGCTTCCTGACCTGCATACAGATTTCTCAAGAGGCAGGTCAAGTGGTCTGGTATTCCCATCTCTTTCTGAATAATTCACAGCTTGTTATGATCCACACAGTCAAAGGCTTTGGCATAGTCAATAACGTAGAAATAGATGTTTTTCTGGAACTCTCTTGCTTTTTCCATGATCCAGCAGATGTTGGCAATTTGATCTCTGGTTCCTCTGCCTTTTCTAAAACCAGCTTGAACATCTGGAAGTTCATAGTTCATATACTGTTCTCCAAGAGTGGCTTGGAGAATTTTGAGCATTACTTTGCTAGCGTGTGAGATGAGTGCAATTGTGTGGTAGTTTGAGCATTCTTTGGCATTGCCTTTCTTTGAGATTGGAATGCAAACTGACCTTTTCCAGTCCTGTGGCCACTGCTGAGTTTTCCAAATTTGCTGGCATATTGAGTGCAGCACTCTCACAGCATCATCTTTCAGGATTTGAAATCGCTCAACTGAAATTCCATTACCTCCACTAGCTTTGTTTGTAGTGATGCTTCCTAAGGCCCACTTGACTTCGCTCTAGGATGTCTGGCTCTAGGTGAGTCATCACACCATTGTGGTTATCTGGTGAGTCTAATGCTGATGAGTATAATAAAAGAAAAAAGCTCAGTCAGAATACAGGGCTGATATTAAGGGAAGAGCTCATTTAGACAGGATGGTTAGGAAAGACGTTTTCTATTTAGATGGCATTTGAGCTGAGACCTAACATAGTAAAGAAGGAATCCACATGGATCTATGAGAGAAGGCGCGAAAAGGATGAACTACTATAAAGTAGGGAAATTGACATCTTCCAGAAACAGCAAAGATGTTACCCTGTCTGAGCTAGACTAAGCAAGGAAAAGACTGGGGGAGATTAAGATCAGTGAGGCTGTGGGGTTAAGCTCATTTAGGGCCTTGTAGGGTTCAATGGTAAGTGTCCTAGAAACCACTGCAGTAACTGGATGACCAGAGCTGCCATTTACCAAGGAGTAGGCTCCAGGTGGAGGGACCCCAAGCTCTAGACCAGGTGAGCTTGAAGTGCCTCTATGCTTCCAACTGAAGTCTTAAACAGGCTATGTATTCTGTGAGTTTGGAGTTCAGAGAAGCATGGATCGAAATGGCTATTTATAAGTCACCAATATGAAAATGGTAACTAAAACCAAGAGATTGGATGCAATCAAATAAATAATGAAATAATTAAATAAAGGATACTTATTTGTGAGTTCTTGGTTAAGAACCTATGTATGGATTTATACAGGTTTATATCATGGGCTGGATTCTTTAGACTGTGAGGAGGATCACCACACTCATCCCTTGTGTAAAATCCAGTTCCCCTTGTCCACTTACTATGTCCTAAGGAAGAAAAAAGAGGGAAGGTGATGTTTATAGTCCCATATGCTGATCAGAATGCTTTTCACTGTAGGGCAGGGTTCCTGTGCTTTAAAAGGCATGTACTCATAATTCAATTTTCTCTTTTACTACCTCTTTTCTGAATGGTTCAATCTGAAAGATTGGTCTTATTCTTTGAGGCAGCTAACTATATTTCCACTTTCTGCATGTTCTCCCAAGTGGTAGCCTTGTCTTTGCAAAGGGGTTGGCTTAACCTTCAGCAAGGTAGTCTAGGTCAGTCTAGTAAAGTTTTCTTTGCTAGTGTTCCATCTTGGGTAGTGGAGGCATTCCCACAACTGATTGGCTAATTTGAATTGTACTGTCTTTGGGAAATTAGTATTTTTGGATTTAAAGAAGTGGAATAGAATCACTCATCTTGACCAAGAATCTGGGTCCTTGATTGCATTTTTTCACCAGAAAACCATGCATTGAGCATCCTTGGCTGTATGCCCATGGCTCTTTTTTCCTGTTTTATCCATTGTTCCTTGTGTTTAGCTCCTTGGGGGCATCTCAGAGGGGAAGATGGATGAGGGGTAGGGTTTAGGTACCTAAATCTGAACAGAGTGCCTTTTTAAAGACCCTGCTAGCAAAGTGTGGTTTCCTGGGAATGAAGAAACACCTTGAAGTAATACGCATTTTGTGGGTTCCTTTGACTCTTCCTCTCTGCCTAGACAGGGATTGCGTTTTGTTTCCAGATGTATTCCCAATGACTAACATGATTCCTGGCATATGGGAAGCACTCTGTGAAGCTTGTTGAATGAGGAAAGGAAACAGGGCCCCTGGCATTATCTATTTTCTCTGAAAGGGGGCAGGATCATGTTTTCACAATGAGCCATTCCTTCCTCTTTTCTTCCATAGCAGGAGAATTCACCTCTCTGCCACTGATATTGTTTCCAACTTCCTGAAGGTACCTGGGATTCTGAAGGCCATTTGTTGCTTTGGCTTGGATATTGGAACAACCATATCATGCAGCTTTCCATCTCTTCTTGAAATTCTGAAACGGGCTGTGATCCAATGTGGGATTATTTCCCTCTACTTCTTCAGGGGTCCCTGACCTCCGGGATCTAAACGCCTGGAGATCTGATGTGGAGCTGTATAATAATAATAGAAATAAAGTGCACAATTAAAGTAATATGCTTGAATCATCCCCAAACCATCCCCCTGCTCCCGACTCATTGAAAAATTGCCTTCCACAACACTGATCCCTGGTGCCAAAAAGGCTGGGAAGCACTCACTGCACTACTTCACCATCTAAACTGCCTGCACCTGCAGTGTGGTCGGCGTATTGTCCCGGGACCGCCTGGGGATTCCGACCCTCCACCCCCAAGCACACATGGTCACATACTTCTTTTGGCAAGGGGAATTGGAGGCCCATCTTCTTCCTGCTCACTCGGATCTTGCCTCTCCCTAGTGGCCCAAATCCAGTGAACTCCTATACGGATGGGGCTTGGAAGCCTCATGTCACTCACTTGGCACTAACCATTTCCTTTCTTTGTTACTATACACTAATACACAGGCTCTCAAACATTAGCATTTACCAGAATCACCTGAAGGGCTTGTTATAACAGATTCCTGGGCCCCACCCCCCAGGTTTCTGATTCAGTAGGTCTGGGGTGGAGCCCGAAAGTTTACATTTTTAGCATGTTCTCAGGTGAGGTTGATGATGCTGATCCCGGGACAAGGTATAGGAAATGACGAGGCTGGTAGCTCTTCATCCTGGTAGCACATTGAAATCACTTGGGACAAATTCTAATCTCTGCAACGCTCAGGTCCCAGTTTAATCAGAATCACTGAATGTGGAACCCACTCATTGATAGTTGTAGGGGAAACCATCCTTTCCTCTCCTGGAATTACTACAGGTCTATAAAATAGACTCTTCTGCCTTCTTGGCAGTATTGGGGACAAATATGTCTCTGAGATGTTGTACTTTTAATAGGCCAATAGACCACATTCCTTTATAACAGTGGTTCTCAAGATGTGGTCCCTGGAACAGTTCTTTTTCAGCATCACCTGGGCCCCATTCCGGACAGATCTGATAACTCAGAAACTTGGATTGTGGAGCCCAGCAGTCTATTTCACAGCTCTCTAGGTGATTCTGATGTGCCCTCAATACTGAGAACCACAGTTCTGTTAGATGGATAGGGGGGTTGATAGTTCAATCAGTCATTCTCAACCACAGCTGTGTAGTAGAGTAACCTGTGGAGCTCTGACATCTGTACATTCTTCAACCTCAGATATTCTTATTGAATTGTCCCTGATGGGCATCCATTATTTTTAAAATACCACATTTGATTCTCTTGTGCAGCCAGGGTTGTGTAATGACTGATATAAATATTACTTTGTAACCAATTAACCTACTGTTTGCAGTGGCTGTGGTTCTATTCCTACATGAGCCAGTAGATCTTCTGGCTGACCAGATTCGTCATAAATGGATACGATGGTCAAAGTAACTACTATAGACTGAACGTTTGTGTCCTCTCAAAATTGAAATTGAAATCTCAGTCCCTGAGATGATGGGGCTGTGGGGCATTTGGTAGCTGATTAAGTCAGGAGTGCAGAACCCACATGAATAGAGTTAGTGCCCTTATGAAACAGATCCCAAGAGTTCCTCCTCCCCTTCTACCATATGAGATCAGAGAGAGATGATAGCCTCCATAAACCAAGCTCTCACCAGACACTGAATCTGCTCCCACCTTGATCTTGGACTTTCTAGTATCCAGAAGTATAAGCAATAAATTTAGGTTGTTTATTAGACACTTAGTCTATGGTATTCTGTTATAGCAGCCTGAATGGACTAAGACAATCACCAGCACCTTGCCCTGTGGGGACTTGGGGTGAGGTTGTATGGGAAGTGTCCTGTGTGGGATGTACACCAGTAAACACTGAGAGTACGAAAAATGTGACCGAGTCTTTGAGGAATTACAATACAGAAAGAGACAGAGGTTGTGATAAGTTAACTGCAAAAATGGCCATGCTGCTGCTGCTGCTAAGTTGCTTCAGTCGTGTCTGACTGTGTGTGACCCCATAGACAGCAGCCAACCAGGCTCCCCCGTCCCTGGGATTCTCCAGGCAAGAACACTGGAGTGGGTTGCCATTTTCTTCTCCAATACATGAAAGTGAAAAGTGAAAGTCAAGTCGCTCAGTCGTGTCCGACTCTTTGCGACCCCATGGACTGCAGCCTACCAGGCTCCTCCACCCATGGGATTTTCCAGGCAAGAGTACTGGAGTGGGGTGCCATTGCCTTCTCCGTAAAATGGTCATACACCTATGCAATGTGTCTCTGCTGCTCTGAACACCAAGAGGTTACTTTATTTCCTGATCCTTGAACCTGTACAGACATGTGCCTTGAATGGATCAACAGAATGCGGCAGAAGTGACATGGTGCCTGTCTTCTGATTAAACCTCCAAATGCCTTGTATGCATATGTGTCTCTCTTGAATGCTGTATGGTCAGGCCCTTCAAGGTGGCTGTTCTCTTGCTCTCTGTATACTCCCTGCTTGAGCAGTCCCTGCTGTACTCACATGACTCTCTAGTCCTCTTAATTATAGGGTTTAGTCCCCTGATAAATGAAGAGCCCACCTGATGTCAATTCCTCTATACAGAGTAGCATCCTACCCCCAAGGAGCTAAGACTTCTGCCTTGTCCTGCTCACTGTCTGCCACACACAGCAAGAGGCTGCTCTCAGACCCTTTGTTCAGTAAACCGTGGATGTCTCTGTCACTGTCTCTGGGCTCTTTCTTGGGTCTTGAGACTGGGCACCTACAAGGCTTGCAGGCCTGTGGAGTGCTGCCCAATAGACCCCCACTGCCATTATGAGAAAAAGTTCAGTGTAGGCTCCTGAACAATGAAGGATCACCTGGGACAGAGCTGATCCCAGCTGAAGCCATCCTAGGTCAGCAGCCTTCATCACTCCAACAGCTGATGTGGACACATGAGAGAGCCCAGATGAAAACAAGAGAACCAACCAGCTGAACTTAGCCTAAATTGCTGACCAGCAGAACTGTGAGCCACGTAAGTGAGTATTGTTTCAAGTCACTAAATTTGGGGTAGTTTGTAAAGCACTAATGCCTAAATGATATAGATAGTCTAAAAATAATCTGTGTTGTGCTCAGTTGTATCTGACTGTTTGTGACCCCATGGTCTGTAGCTCACCAGGGGAATCCCTCTTTCCATGGGATTCTCCTGGCAACAATACTGGAGTAGGTTGCTGTGCCCTTCTCCAGGGGATCTTCCTGACCCAGAAATCGAACCCATATCTCCTGTATTAGCAGGCAGGTTCTTTACCCACTGAACCACCTGGAAAGCTCCATCTAAGTGTTCTTAATCTGAACCTGTGAGCTTTAACATAAGGCTTAATGGTTTACAAACAATTACATTTAGGGGAAGAGAGAGTATGTGTACAGTGCCTGGAATTAGCATTCATTCCTTTGACAGCTTAGGATATCAAAATCAAAATATTGAAAAAACACATATTCAACTAAGAATAAAAAATTATTTTTGTCAGGAAGGGAGGGCATCTTTTGTGATTCAGAAGAGATGGGAGACCAGTGTTTCTTTGGTAGCAGAAAACCTGTAACACTGAGCAGGAGAGAAGAGTTATAAAATTAGGTTAGTGAACTTTAGAGCTACATAAAGAGGGCCTATAACTTATTCAAAGAGGTCATAAAATTTGTTGGGGATGGATATTAAATGAAAGAGTTTCATTAGTCTGCTTAGTCTCTTAATCTTTTATTTAACTGTAGGATACCCCTCTTTGTGTATTACAACAGTTGTTTTCTTCATCAATGCAGATTGATTGATTGATTTTTCTGATAAAATCTGTAGCTCTCTTTTGGTTCTGAAGGAATTATCTATGGCCAAGCTCTACCCCAAGTTCAAAATCCATAATCCTAAAATTAAAAACACACTTTAAAGTGCCTATGGAGAATGATAAATATGCAGAGTGCAACCAAGTCCTTTAAGGATGTTGAGAAGCGATTTGGGCCATTAATAGAAAAGGCGTGTGCTGTGCTAAGTCTCTTCAATTGTGTCTGATGCTTTGTGATCTCATGGATTGTAGCCTGCATGGCTCCTCTGTCCATGGGATTCTCCAGGCAAGAATGCTGGAGTGGATTGCCATGCCCTCCTCCAGGGCATCTTTCCAACTCAGGGACAGAACCCACATCTCTTATGTCTCCTGCTTGGCAGGCAGGTTCCTCACCACTAGCACAACCTGGGAAACTCCAGAAAAGGGCTGCTAAATGTACTAAGTGCCAAATATTTTATGTATGTCATTTTACTTACTTTTCAAAACTGCACTACAAAGTAGTCGCTGTTAACTTCATTTTTTAGATGAGGACACTAAAACGGAAGATTAGGAAGACAGTGAATCAGAGTACTTTGATTTCAAGACACAAAACCAAATTCCAATGTCTTAAACCATATTAATAGTAGATCATGTTGTTGAAAAGTGGTGAGATAATACAAGCTTCAGGTTTAATCAGGGCTTTGACTCCTTTGATTTGAGATTCTTTAAGTTTAGCATTCTTCCTGTGTTGGCTTTGTCTTGCAGGTGTCTCATCTTATGGTAGTTTTTGGAGCTTCAAGTTTCTGAACTGCATACCACACCACCCTTAAGAAAAGAAAACAATCAATGTATGAGAAGTTTAAGCTCTACGGGGCTAGAACAAACTTAGGTCACATGTCCACCTTTGATCAATCACTATGGCTATAAGAAAATCATATGCTAATTGGCTTAGGTTGGGCTGCCTCCATGCCTAAAAGACACATTGAAAACAGGCTTATACTGACTGGTTTAAATGATCATGAATCACCCCGTGAACCATGGTCAAGGCCATTCACATCCAAAACCCTTAGCTCCCGTGCAAATGGCAGAAGGAACAGATACTGGTATTACCCACCTTGACTAGTAAGTGGTAGGGAAAGCATTTTGAACCCCTTTTTACTCCAAGTCCAACCCCATGTTCTTCCCTGAAAGCCTACCCTGTCTTTAGGCAGGAAGTAAGACTTGAACTAACTGGGCCTTCAGGGTTGGACCTAGGGAGGTGATCTGCTTTTGAGGTCTGGGAATGAAAAGCATGATTGTGTGTGAACTCAGAATTAACAGTATGGGCTGTGCCTCCCTCCATTGGTAGGGTTATTAGAAGACTAGCAGTCGTTTGTTCTACTATCCTGACAATTTAGGGAATTTTCATAAGCAGCGATTTTTGTAAAGGAGGGGTTAAAATGACTTCTTAGACATTGAGGATCCATCTATAATAATGCATGTTGGCAGAAGGGAGACAAAGCTACGATTCAGCTGCTAGGTCTTGGTGATGTCATAAACACTTATGACAGCAGTACAACTTTGAGACTGAATTACCTTCTTTGTACCCACTGAAGGAGTGAGCCTTGCTGTGTATAACACATTGTGTAAGCTAAACAGTGTTTTTCTGGTTTTCACATGGTGCTTGGGAAGAAGGGAACTTGATCTGTGAACCCAGAAGATCATGAATCTGATATGGGGAAAGACAGTTTAACCTCTCAAATTGCTTTGGTCTCTGATATGTATTTCTAAAATTAAATAAATTAATAAGTGCTGACATTTCCCTAACTTAATCTTAAGGCATCACAGTTTGATTAATCTAATGAGGAGTTCCAAATTGAGCACTTCATTGTGTAACTAATAATGCTATAGTTCAAGATCATAGACTCAGTTAATGATTCAAATCCATTAAAAAGTATTGGTTGAAGTGCTCATAGTAGGCAAGGGGATTGAATCAACTGTTTGTTTCTTTTTTCCTCTCTCTTAGCAATGGAAAATTTTGTAGAAATATTACCAATTGAGTATTCCAGGTATACTCATGGCCAGTTTATATAGGATTTGACTTTACAAGCCAAACATACCAGATTTGCAAATCAGAAAGACTGTGGACAATAGATAATGGATAATCCCTCCAAAGCCAAAGAGAAAACGGGGTTAACAGAATAGATTACTGGAAAATATTAAATAAGCTTTTAAAAATCTTTTTACATTTTTATACTCTTATTTTTAGTCAATATGGAAGTTTTACTTTAAAAGTAAGATTTATTTGTTTCTCCTTACATGTCTTTTTCCAGACAATTCAGGGTGACTAAGAAACTGAGTCACATTTTGCCTTAATTCATATACAGATGCAAGAAGACACTTACTTCAATCATCAAAAAAAGATCAAAACTTGTTCCAGTTACAGTTTTAAAAATGGTTACTGAAAAAAAAATTTAAAACCTGTAAAAGCCCTTTGGCATATCTGTGGTTGCTTACAATAGAGCTGAATGTGAAATTAAACCCGAGTTAAGGACAATCCAAAGATTCACCAAGAGAACACCTGAATCACTGCTGGCAAAATGCTCTTAGGTGTTAACAACTCTTAGGTTAATGCTCAAGATTGAAAAATGCTCAGTCAGTTCAGTCGCTCAGTCTGTCCGACTCTTTGCAACCCCATGAATCGCAGCACACCAGGCCTCTCTGTCCATCACCAACTCCCGGAGTTCACTCAGACTCACGTCCATCGAGTCAGTGATGCCATCCAGCCATCTCATCCATTGTCATCCCCTTCTCCTCCTGCCCCCAATCCCTCCCAGCATCAGAGTCTTTTCCAATGAGTCAATTCTTCGCATGAGGCGGCCAAAGAACTGGAGTTTCAGCTTTAGCATCATTCCTTCCAAAGAAATCCCAGGGCTGATCTCCTTCAGAATGGACTGGTTGGATCTCCTTGCAGCCCCAGGGACTCTCAAGAGTCCTCTAAACACCACAGTTGAAAAGCATCAATTCTTCGGCGCTCAGCTTTCTTCACAGTCCAACTCTCACGTCCATACATGACCACTGGAAAAACCATAGCCTTGACTAGATGGACCTTTGTTGGCAAAGTAATGTCTCTGCTTTTCAATATGCTGTCTAGGTTGGTCATAACTTTCCTTCCAAGGAGTAAGCGACTTTTAATTTCATGGCTGGAGTCACCATCTGCAGTGATTTTGGAGCCCTCAAAAATAAAGTCTGACACTGTTTCCAGTTTCCCCATCTATTTCCCATGAAGTGATGGGACCAGATGCCATGATCTTAGTTTTCTGAATGTTGAGCTTTAAGCCAACTTTTTCACTCTCCTTCACTTTCATCAAGAGGCTTTTGAGTTCCT
>NW_011494602.1:1301267-1303227 GCF_000754665.1 Bison bison bison | reverse complement strand
TACAGGTTTCTCAAGAGGCAGGTCAGGTGGTCTGGTATTCCCATCTCTTTCAGAATTTTCCAGTTTATTGTGATCCACACAGTCAAAGGCTTTGGCATAGTCAATAAAGCAGAAATAATTGTTTTTCTGAAATTCTCTTGCTTTTTCCATGATCCAGCAGATGTTGGCAATTTGATCTCTGGTTCCTCTGCCTTTTCTAAAACCAGCTTGAACATCTGGAGGTTCACGGTTCATGTGCTGCTGAAGCCTGACTTGGAGAATTTTGAGCATTACTTTACTAGCGTGTGAGATGAGTGCAATTGTGTGGTAGTTTGAGCATTCTTTGGCATTGCCTTTCTTTGCGATTGGAATGCAAACTGACCTTTTCCAGTCCTGTGGCCACTGCTGAGTTTTCCTAATTTGCTGGCTTATTGAGTGCAGCACTTTTACAGCATCATCTTTCAAGATTTGAAATAGCTCACCTGGAATTCCATCACCTCTGCTAGCTTTGTTCATAGTGATGCTTTCTAAGGCCCACTTGACTTCACATTCCAGGATGTCTCACTCGAGGTGAGTGATCACACCATCGTGATTATGTTAGTCAGGAACATCTTTTTTGTACAGTTCTTCTGTGTATTCTTGCCACCTCTTCTTAATATCTTCTGCTTCTGTTTGGTCCATACCGTTTTTGTGCTTTATCGAGCCCATCTTTGCATGAAATGTTCCCTTGATATCTCTAATTTTCTTATCTTGTCTAACTCAATGAAACTAAGCCATGCCCTGTGGGGCCACCCAAGACGGGCGGGTCATGGTGGAGAGGTCTGACAGAATGTGGTCCACTGGAGAAAGGAATGGCAAACAACTTCAGTATTCTTGCCTTGAGAACCCCATGAACCGTATGAAAGGCAAAATGATAGGATACTGAAAGAGGAACTCTCCAGGTCAGTAGGTGCCCAATATGCTACTGGAGATCAGTACAGAAATAACTCCAGAAAGAATGAAGGGATGGAGCCAAAGCAAAAACAGTACCCAGTTCTGGAGGTGACTGGTGATAGAATCAAGGTCAGATGCTGTAAAGAGCAATATTGCATAGGAACCTGGAATGTTAGTTCCAAGAATCAAGGCAAATTGGAAGTGGTCAAACAGGAGATGGCAAGAGTGAATGTTGACATTCTAGGAATCAACGAACTAAAATGAACTGGAATGGGTGAATTTAACTCCAATGACCATTATATCTACTATTGTGGGCAGCAATCCCTTAGAAGAAGTGGAGTGGCCATCATGGTCAACAAAAGAGTTCAAAATGCAGTATTGGATGCAATCTCAAAAATGACAGAATGATCTCTGTTTGTTTCCAAGGCAAACCATTCAATATCACAGTAATCCAAGTCTATGACCCAACTAGTAACACTGAAGAAGCTGAAGTTGAACAGTTCTATGAAGACCTACAAGACCTTCTAGAACTAACACCTAAAAAAGATGTCCTTTTCATTATAGGGGACTGGAATGCAAAAGTAGGAAGTCAAGAAACACCTGGAGTAACAGGCAAATTTGGCCTTGGAATACGGAATGAAGCAGGGCAAAGACTAATAGAGTTTTGCCAAGAAAATACACTGGTCATAGCAAACACCCTCTTCCAACAACACAAGGGAAGACTCTACACATGGACATCACCAGATGGTCAACATCAAAATCAGATTGATTATATTCTTTGCAGCCAAAGATGGAGAAGCTCTATACAGTCAACAAAAACAAGACTGGGAGCTGACTGTGGCTCAGATCATGAACTCCTTATTGCCAAATTCAGACTTAAATTGAAGAAAGGAGGGAAAACCACTAGACCATTCAGGTATGCCCTAAGTCAAATCCCTTATGATTATACAGTGGAAGTGAGAAATATATTTAAGGGACTAGATCTGATAGAGTGCCTGATGAACTATGGAATGAGATTCGTGACATTGTACAGGAGAAGGGATCAAGA
>NW_011494602.1:1300696-1301167 GCF_000754665.1 Bison bison bison | reverse complement strand
CATCACCAACTCCCGGAGCTTACTCAAACTCATGTCCATTGAGTCAATAATGCCATGCCACCATCTCATCCTCTGTCGTCCCCTTCTCCTCCCGCCCTCTATCTTTTCCAGCATCAGAGTCTTTTCCAATGAGTCGGCTCTTCAAGTCAGGTGGCCAAAGTATTGGAGCTTCATTTTCAGCATCAGTCCTTCCAATGAATATTCAGGACTGATTTCCTTTAGGATGGACTGGTTGGGTCTCCTTGCAGTCCAAGGAACTCTCAAGAGTCTTCTCCAACACCACAGTTCAAAAGCATCGATTCTTTGGTGCTCAGCTTTCTTTATAGTCCAACACTCACATCCATACATGACTACTAGAAAAACTGTTGCCTTGACTAGACTGACCTTTGTTGACAAAGTAAAGTCTCTGCTTTTGAATATGCTATCTAGGTTGGTCATAACTTTCCTTCCAAAGAGTAAGCATCTTTTAAT
>NW_011494602.1:1293588-1300596 GCF_000754665.1 Bison bison bison | reverse complement strand
TCAAGACCATCCCCATGGAAAAGAAATGTAAAAAAGCAAAATGGCTGTCTGAGGAGGCCTTACAAATAGCTATGAAAAGAAGAGAAGTGAAAAGCAAAGGAGAAAAGGGAAGATATAAGCATCTTAATGCAGAGTTCCAAAGAATAGCAAGAAGAGATAAGAAAGCTCTCCTCAGTGATCAATGCAAAGAACTAGAGAAAAACAACAGAATGGGAAAGACTAGAGATCTCTTTAAGAAAATTAGAGATACTAAGGGAACATTTCATGCAAAGATGGGCTCGATAAAGGATAGAAATGGTATGAAAAATGCTATGTGCTTCATTAATTTAAATCACATACACAGAAGAAAATCATATAAGTAAAAGATTATCTATCTTCAAGATTGCTATACTGAGTATTTAATGTTAGTAGATTGATTACTCCAGGGCTTGATGCTATCAAAAATAATTAAGACCTTTCCTTATATAAACTATTCTTTCTTTTTATAATTTTTGCCTGAATAATCTTACATAATATAAATAAAAAACATTTAACCCACTCAGATGTGCACAGGGGTTTTGTTCCCCTAATAACTTAGACATTAAAAGAAAAACATGTTTGATCAATTCTTGCACCACCTTTGAGTAATGATATTCTAACATTCATTCCAGAGATGTTTCAAAAGAGCAAATATTAAAATGTGAAATGCTTGCACTAAATATGAACTATGCCCCAAATATGAAAACAGGGAAAGGCTTTTTTTTTAGAACAATCATTTATTGTTGGACATTTAGATTGTTTCTGATTTTCACTGTTGCAATCAATACTCCTAAATAAATATTTGATACTTTTTTTTATTAAAAAAAAAAAAGGTAAGGCTTTTTAATGACAAGTTCTTGTTGTATTGACTTTCACCTTTTCAAGACTTGTGGCTTCTTCATATGTGACAACTCCCTTTCTGTTTACTTCTCCACAGTTTTTTTTTTTTTTCCCACCAAAGGTTGACTCTGGGCTTGGGGTGAACCGAACTGGCTAGCCTAAGCTTGGCTGCACAGTGGTGCCAACCCAAATAGATAAAACCTGTGAATTTTTCCCCTGCCCACAAGTCCTTATCTAGTGTGAATGGAATGCAGAGATTATTAATGATGTACTTTGAAGCCTCTTGCCCTGAGGGCACTGATTCAAATCCTGCCTATACCTAAGATGTAAGTCCTGAAAAAATGTTATTGCAGACTGAGGACTGAGGAGTCAATTATATGAAATGAGTTGATGGTTTGAGTCAAGAACTCAGTTGACCAGAGTCCAATTCACAAAAACCACCAATACAATTTATACTCTTGTTGGCAGTGTCTTCAAGAGTGACTTAATGCCAAGTGGCTCAGTGGTCAGCTTCTCCTCTGATATTGCTTGTGCAGTTCACACACAAAAAACTTGCTTTTTGTCTAATTCTGATGTTCCTGCTTAGAAGAAATGAAAATGCTCACTTCCATGAAGTCGATTTTCAGAAGAGTTTTATTAAAATAAAGATGTGTTTTATAAAGAAACTCCTTGGCCTAGAGAGATTGCCTGTAGGCTTTAAACAGAGCTCAGGTTTACACAACTATATAACAGATTTTGTTAGATGATCAGATACTGGGTATGCGGTGGAGAAAATAAAGCTACAGGTTTCTAGCTCAGCGAAATCCAGTCTTCAGGCAACAATGAGAAATAATTATCTGTCTTTTAAAAGGTAATTTTGAATTTAAAATCTGATGGATGCTTGAAATTAAAAGGAAGAAATCAATATTTAGTACAGCACAGCTGTGAGGGAGTTATTTTATTTTACAAAGTGTAAGTACATCTGACTACCATCACATAAGAAAGAGAACCACGTGTAGAATTCAGTTTCTAAAATACTCCTGTTAAGTGTGCTTCCTTCCTCTCAACCACCTTCCTTTTCTTCTATTTTACCTTCCTCATTTAAAAATTAAAACAATTTTCTTTTTTTAAAAATAAATTTTATTGCCATACATCAACATGAATCCACCACGGGTGTACACGTGTTCCCCATCCTGAACCCCCTTCCCACTCCCTCCCCATACCATCCCTCTGGGTCATCCCAGTGCACCAGCCCTAAGCTTTCTGTATCCTGCATCGAACCTGGACTGGCGATTCGTTTCTTATATGATATTATACATGTTTCAATGCCATTCTCCCAAATCATCCCCGCCCCCCACCAAGATCAGAGCACATCTGATGCTTGGAAGAGAGATTGAGGAAACACTTTCTATTTAAACTGCTGATTCAGGCCAAAGCAAACTGAGGTTCTACCATCTGTAGTTCTACAGTTTTTTTTGTTTGTTTGTTTGTTTTTAGAATTCGAGTTTATTCTTCATTTAATTTTTAAAACACTGCTGTAGTCGAATACTAAAAACAATAGCAAGCAGTGAGTATATTAGGATTAGAGGCCTTTGCTCAATCACTACTGCAAATAAAATGCCAGTGGTGTTATTCACTGGCCCATTAAAAACTCTGACACTGAACACCTCCAGGCTGTCCCTGGGAGGCAGATGAGCCACCTGAGCTGTGTGGGGTGACACAGGGGCAGAGAGAGCAGTGCCTGCTGGAGCCCGGGACGGGGTGGCTGGGACGGGGTAGACACAGTGGTGCTGACAGGCGCAGGGTGGTAACTGCTCTGCGCAAACCTTTACTAAAAATTCTTTTCTTTCTCTCAGATAACAGCATCTCACACACACACACACACACACACATACACACACATGCCCAAGTAACTCCTTTTGGTTCGTTCACCTCTCCCCTCAACCCCCTTTCGTTCTAAACTCCTAACATCTCTCTGCAGCACCTTGACTCCCAGGTACCTTACACTCAAGACAAGAGCAATCTGTGTGCTTCCTTCATTTTTGTCAAGAATCCCATTTTCCCCCAAATGTAACACAGCTATTCATCCAATCAATGGCTCCTACAAAACACGGTCTACTGGAGAAGGAAATGGCAACCCACTGTAGTAGTTTTGCCTGGAGAACCTCCATGGACAGTATGAAAAGGCAAAAAGATAATGACACTGGAAGATGAGGCCCCCGGGTCAGAAGGTGTCCAATGTGCTACTGGGAAAAGTGGAGAGCAGTAACTAATAGCTCCAGAAAGAATAACGCCGCCGGGCCAAAGCAGAAACGATGCTGAGCTGTGGATGTGTCTGGTGGTGAAGGTGAAGTCCAGTGCTGGAAAGAACAGTATTGCATAGGAACTTGTGGTGTTGGAGAAGACTCGTGAGAGTCCCTTGGAGCAAGATGAAACCAGTCAATCCTAAAGGAAATCAACCCTGAATATTCATTGGAAGGACTGATGCTGAGCTCCTTGGCAGGCAGATTCTTTTCCTCTGTATTACTGCATCGTAACTGCCCTGCTCTTGAAGAGAGGAGGGCAGAGAACAGCCACCACAGCCACGAGGAGTGTCCATCCAGAGGAGGCTGCCCTGATGGGGGCAAGGACCTTCAGTCCAGGAACAGACCCCTGAGATGACCTTGAGGAGAGGGAGCCAGAAGGCTCAGTCCCTGGCTCACTTCCCCCTTCACCCCTTTTCCTCCAGGGCTCGTTGGGTGAACTCAACTGGTGGGTGGGGGCCTGTATATAGAGCAGAATGTGGTGTGGAGGGGCAAATGTAAGACAGTTGCTAACAGATAGGAAATTTGACAGAACACTTCTACAGGTGTGGTTGTAGGCTTTTGTCTACTTCCATCTTTTGACTCTTCCAACCTGGAAGCCTAGTGCAGTGTTTCCTTTTGAATTCTCTTTCACCCAAAGTAGAAAGATTTCCAATTGCCTTTGTAAGACATGTGGATAAGGGGCCAGGAGATGTGGTGGAGAAAAATGCAGATTGTACCTACTTGGCAAATGAGACCAGAAATGAAATGAAAGTCTAGAATATAACATTACCTTAAGATTTTAGAAATTAGGAAAATGTTCTAATAAGCAAATGCATAAATACAGGATGAATAGTTGGGTTTCTTTTAAGTGGGCAAGAAAATAATCTTAGCTATCATGGATCAAATATTGACTATGAGTCAGCACAAATGAGCAGTTGTTACCAGAGAGAGCAGAAGGCAGAAGGTAAATTTTGGAATCTGTGTTGAGAAATACAAGTCATGGTTAAAAGGCATGTTTAAGTACTGGGTAAAGTTGAGAGAACTTGAAGAGCATCCAAATGTGAAACGAGTTGCTTTAGAAAATGTGTTATGCCGTTTGAGGTTGAGTTTTGAATTTCATGTTATATCAGCTAATACCTGCGGCTGATTTTAGTTACCTACTTAGTAGACTGCGTGTGAAATAAACTAGTTTTAGAAACTTGGTCATTGAAGCAGATTGAGCTTTACAGGATAAATTTATATCTCTTCCCATATAGTTCCACTGTGCTTTTAATTCTAGGTACCTTGCATTTATGAACTTTTTTGACTTATTTTAATATGTATTTTGAGATAATGGGAGATCAACTTGGCATCAGGCTGACATTAATAATTAAGGATGTATTGGATTTAAGTCATCTAATACAAATTCTTACTAAAAAAATAGCTGCTTTTAATTTGCAAATATCCTTCACCTTCACTCAGTAGACCAGGTAGGCTTTGAGAGTCAATAATCTATTGCACAAATTGTCTATTTTTATTTTGGAAGGCTTTAAAATTCACACTTTTCATCTAAGAGGCTATACTGAAATAACTTTATAGTCTCATCAAAATCTTTATATAGTAAAATGTTTAATTTACTTTCAGCTAAACGCCAGAAGTTTGTAGGCAGGCCGATTGGAAAGCATTGCTCTTTACGAACACTGCTAACAAGGTGAGGGTGGCAGAGCCTCTCCAAGGTTCCTGATGCTAACTGAGCAAAGCATGATGGGCATCTCCTACGTTCTATCTTGTTTTATTTTTTTATGGGCAATACTATCACGAGGGTTGTCCATATCTGCAAATTACTTTCAAGAATTATTAGTTATAAAATAAAAATAAAAGATTGAATCCACCCTCCATATGATGTTAAATAGTTGGTTTAATGGATTTTAAATGAGTTGTTTTGGAAGCATATTTAAAACACAATACCCCAAAAATATATGTGGTATATCCACATCAAGCGTTCACATTTTTCAAAGAAATGTTCACACATTTTCATTCTGTTGAAGCTATGTCCTATCAAATGTTGCCAGGCTGCGATTAAAAACCCATGTGTTATAGAGATTTCCATTGGGATGACATTCACATATTTCACTTATTTTTAACAATTCTCTATTGAAAAGAAATTATGCACTAGCATTATTTACTATAGCCCTGAGCCAGACTACCATGTATATAATGCTGTGGTGATAATGAGTTTAGTGCCAAGAAAATAGAGATATGAAAAATTCTAAAAAATAAAACGCCTCAGTATGGGAGAAGACAAATGGCATAAAAGATCATCCAGCTACATGACAAAGTAGAACAGACTCATTTTTCCCCTGCAAACCTTACCTCATTTGTTGACAGCTGAAATTTTGTAAATATGATGTGTTTCAAACTGCCATTCTAAAGATCTTTAAAATTTATCTTTCTGTAAGTGTGTTGGTTACAGGAAAACACTTCTCTATCCTAAAGAACCTTAATAGTATTATATGGTAACTAGTGATGAGGAACTTTGATTTCTGGAGATGATTGCTATTGATTTATAAACTTCTATACAAGTTTCAAAGATACATCTGGTGGACCTGTTCATGATATCATAGGGATTGGTTCTGCCCTTTCCCTACCCTTCCATTTTCCAAAAGTTACCTGGCTCTTTCTCTCAAATTCCCCCACCCCCTCTCTTTCTGTCTCCCTCTCAGTTATTACTATCACTAGTTTTTCTTTGGCAAGATTTGTTCCAAATCTTCATCTATGCTTAAGAATAAAACCAATAATGACCCATGGGAAACAATCGGGGGGAAAGGTATATATGTCTTGATTGTTGCTGTTGTTTAGTCGCCCAGCCATGTCCAACTCTTTTGTGACCCCATGGACTGTAGTCTGCCAGGCTCCTCTGTCCATGGGGTTTTCCAGGCAAGAATACTGGAGTGGGTTGCCATTTCCTTCTCCAGGGGATTGAACCCAAATCTTCTGCTTGGCAGGTGGGTTCTTTACCACTGAGCCACTGGGGAAGCCCAGGTCTTGATTGTGTAGATGCTAAATAATGCCAGTTATTTATTGCTGTTTTTTTCTGAATGCAGGATTATAGCTAACCATTGAGGTTGAAGTGATGGGACTTGGGCCAATGTATGCACAGACTGCTACGACTTTATTCCCTGAGGTCCCTGAACTGTCTCCTCAAGATCCAGGCCTCTCAGGAGATGTCTGTCTGTTTCCTCTGGAGCTGTTGATTCAGATCCAGTAAGACACCTACTTGGTTGTACACAGAGGGAAATGAAGAGCTGCCTAGTTGGGTAAGCCCCTCAAGGCAGACTCATGAAGGGAAACAACAGCCCACGACCATAAGAAGCAGTTACCATAATGTGGCATAATTGGCAAAACACTTTTAGTTTGGTGATCCTTGTCCCAGATTTTTGAAGTGATTATTATTAGCTTCATTTTATAAATGAGTGAGAATGAGTCTCTGAGTTATTATGTGACCTCACCAAGGTCACTCTGTTGCATAAATTTCAGCCACTAATTCATAATCAATATTGCCATGGATATTTTTAAAATTAATTTTTATTGGATTATAATTGCTTTACAATGTTGGGTTAGTTTCTGCTGTTCAGCAAAGTGAATCAACTATACATGTACAGAGATCCCCTCTTCTTTGGATTTCCTTCCCATTTAGGGCACTACAGAAGTGAGTAGAGGTCCCTGAGCTGCACACTAGATCCTCTAGTTAACTATTTTATACATAATATCAATAGTGCATCAGTTCAGTTCAGTCACTCAGTTGTGTCTGATTCTTTGCGACCCCATGAACCGCAGCATGCCAGGCCTCCCTGTCCATCACCAACTCCTGGAGTCCACCCAAACCCATGTCCATTGAGTTGGTGAT
>NW_011494602.1:1273633-1293488 GCF_000754665.1 Bison bison bison | reverse complement strand
TATGCTATCTAGGTTGGTCATAACTTTCCTTCCAAAGAGTA
Source organism: Bison bison bison (assembly GCF_000754665.1). NCBI lineage: Eukaryota > Metazoa > Chordata > Mammalia > Artiodactyla > Bovidae > Bison > Bison bison. The sequence continues at coordinate 1,293,447 of NW_011494602.1, read as the reverse complement.
AGCATCTTTTAATTTCATGGCTGCAGTCACCATCTGCAGTGATTTTGGAGCCCCCAAAATAAAGTCAGCCACTGTTTCCACTGTTTCCCCATCTATTTGCCATGAAGTGATGGGACTGGATGCCACAAGCCAACTTTTTCACTCTCCTCTTTCACTTTCATTAAGAGGCTCAGTAGTATATATGTCAATCCTAATCTCTCAGTTCCTCCCGCCTCCCCTTTACCCCTTGGTGTCCACATGTTTGTTCTCTATGTCTGCATCTGTATTTTTTATGCAAATAAGTTCAGTGACACCATTTTTCTAGACTCCACATATATGCATTTTTTTTTACTCTTTTGAAAAAAAAATTGAAGGATAATTGCTTTACAGAATTTTGTGGTTTTCTGTCATACATCAACAAGAATCAGCCATGGGTGCACCATGTCTCCTCCCTCCCGAGTCTCCCTCCCATCTCCCTCCCTGTCCCACCCTTCAGCCTGTCCCAGAGCCCCTGTTTGAGAGACTCCATATATATGCTTTAATGTACACTATTTGTTTTTCTTATCCATGAATTTTTAAAGAAATAAAAACTTGCTCTAAAGTGAAAACTACTTTTATCAGAATTTAGATCAAAGAAGAAACAACAGCATTTAATTTAAAAGCAAAGCAAAGCAACCTTAGCATCTGCTTGGAGCATCAATTGGCTAAGCTCAAAGGAAAGTGGCCACACAAAAGCTGTCATATTCACAGGCGGCCTGATCCCAGACGGCATCATTGCTTCCCTGTAAGTTCCCTCCTAATGAAGTTTTAATGAGTGATTTTTCGTTCCACATTTACTCTATGTGTATAATCCTTTGGAATAATGTTAGGCATATGCTGGCACCCACTGTAGTATTTTTGGTATCTTCAGCTTGTTTAATTAATTTCCTTTCTATGAATGTTCACATAACATCAGAAATATCCAAGTGGAAAATTAAAAATTAAGCCAGACACTTGGATATGCCTAAATATGTAGATGTTTGGAATGGTAAACACATTTGGAATGATAAACACATATGTGTTGAGCACATATCCATGTAGATAATATTCATAGCCTGTGTGACTGCTTGTGGTCCAATTTCATGTTATGGAATTAAAACATGATTATTTTTTAAAATAAACTCAAATATTAATGCTATCATAAAGGTAAAGCAGTGTGAGTTTCCTGAGCAACATTTTTTTATTCAGTAGATAATTCAACTGAATGAACATATGTGTGTGTGTGTGTGTGTGTGTGTGTGTATATATATATAAATGTATATATATATATACACATATTTTCCCATGAGACTGTGTAAAGGTGTTTTAACTTAAACTGGAAAACAAAATCCCCAGTTTTAAATATTTTTGCATTTTATAAATTGGTCTTTGTAAAAAAAAAAGTATCTTATTGATATCAATGAAACAGTATGAGTGATGGGATTTTTGCTCTATATTTAAATATCTTATTAATACCCAGACATAAAACATCCTTGTTTGTTTCACATAGAAACTGTAAGTTTACTTTGTTTGAAAAATGGGGAAATAAACTCCAGTTTCAGACTTCTCTTTGTTGTTCTAGCTGTGTGTCATTGACACTGGCGTGACTTGTCATGGGAAGGGGTAATGAGGCAAGACTGGGATTGTAACAATTATTAACCTGCAAATCTGCTGTGGCAAAGTCAATTCCAGCTAGAATGACATTTCTAAGTATCTCAGGAAATAGTACTCTTGTTTGAACTACTCACTTTATTAATTTGATTTGATGAATATGGGAGAGATGAATAACTTTTAAATATAAAGAGTGGCCAAGTGTCATTAATTGTGCATTCCACATGGATCCATAGATCGGACGCTGTGCCTCCCTCCCGGCCCCCCTGTCTCTTTGGTGGTAATTTATTTAGCTGGGAAAGCTTGGGTTTGGTGTAGCATCTGGTTTTCAGTGATATCCTGCTGGTCTTATCCAATTTTCCAGCTGGGAGCATGAGGCATAGGGAGGTCGAATGACTTGCCTAAAGGTCACCTGGTAGCTCAACTGGGATTATAACTCAGAATCTTTCTGATTTTCCCATCCTTTGCTCACTGGACCACAAAACTCCCTTGATCCCATCTTCTCAAGCTTGCCTGAGCAGGAAGTAATGGTTAGGCCTGGAAAAAACAATCCCAAATTAAATACTGGCCACTATCATCTTCTTTAAAACATGTTTCAGACTTGCACTGATGTAACTGTAAGGGAATCTCTCTTTTACATTCTATCACTGGAGGAGATTTCTATTCATGAGAATGTTGTTTTTCCCAGTGGTAACCTTGTGAAGATTCATAGTTATTGCTCAGATGCTGATTGTGGTTGAAACATTTTGAGAATGTAGTGACTTGATGCTTATGGCAGGAGAATACAGTTACTTATATGTATAATCAGCCATGTTCATTATACTCCTAACACATGGTACTTGCCTATTAATTTAACAAAAATCCACCTGGCTTATCCTATCTTATAACTTCTAGACTCACCATTCTCTCACCCTGGAAATCCTCCTCATGATTTTCTATGGCACTTTTTTTTTTTTAAATCATTTAGATTTTAGTAGAAGTGGTACCTTCTCAGAGAGAAACTTCTTTAATCTATCCTCTTAATGTAACGGCTTTTAAAAAACATCTGATGTCTCCATATTGTTCTTCATTGCATTTATTGCTATTTACAACGTTTGTTAATTTTGTTTCCTTAAGTATAAGAGTCTAATCTGTCTTGGTTATGTATTGGACAATGTTGGATGTATGGAAAAAACTCAATAAACATTTGTTGAAAGAATGAGAAGCCATTCCTCATGAAAGAAGTGCTCTCTTCTCTTTTTCTTTTAAATTATCATTCAAGGAGTTTCCAAAGAGAAAGCGTGAGTGGAGATGACCCTTAGTCATCCACCCAGATCAGGTGAATTAACCCTGAAGGTCAACAGGATGACAGATGACAGCTGTCCCTGTCAGATCACCCTCTCATCCATAGCTTCAACCTTGGAATTGCCCTCAGGCTTGGCTTGTGATCAGCAGAGGAAAATAGGTTGTGTTATACTTATAGTCACAGTTCATTTTTGATCTAAATTTGTACTTTTGCCCACTTTAATCACTCACCTTATTTACCCAATTGATACTTAATGATGTGTGTTCACTTCCAAAAACCACATTCATATTGAAAGGCTGACCCATATACAGAATATTGAAAAAAACTATCTGACCCCTGAAAAGGAATTTCCAAGTTTTTGTATCAATAGACAGACTGTGCTGGAATCTCTGAGGGTGATGAGTTTATATAAATAAGGCTTGAAAAAACATTGCAGGTCAGTATTTTTAAGAATGCAGCCAGATAACTTTCCAGACTTGTTTGATGTATACTTATTCATGACTTTTGAGAGGCAATGAAATTGTATGGTACCCAAATTCTGCTGCAGGTGACTTTACATGTATGCTACTCTGCATTTATAACTGAGTATTTATACCTTGGTATCTATAACCTAGATCATCAGTTTATGGGAGAGGAAACAGGACCACAGAGTGACTTTCTCAAAAAGGACCCTGAGTTACTCTGGCTTTCCAGTGTGTGCCTAGCTGCAGGTGTTATGGAGGAAGGGTTCAGGCACTTATTTGCCCTGAGCTCTCTTAGGAAGTCATTTCTGGTGGATCTGGCCATTTTGCCAGCCACCACTATAACTCTGGATAGTAATTGCATGGTATTCTGGGTGGTTGGGTTGAAGACCTGGATGACAGGGGTCTCAGGCAGTGAGAAGTTTCCTTCTCACTTGACAAGGAGTACCCTGGGGACATTTTGAGGTTAATATGGGGGAGTTTGGGGCTTCCCTGGTAGCTCATCTGGTAAAGAATTTGCCTGCAATGCAGGAGACCTTGGTTTGATTCTTGGGTTGAGAAGATCTCCTGGAGAAGGGATAGGCTACCCACTCCAGTATTCTTGGGCTACCCAGGTGGCTTAGACTGTAAAGAATCTGGCTGCAATGTGGGAGACCTGGGTTCGATCCTTGGATTGGGAAGATTCCCTGGAGGAGAGAGTGGCAACCTACTCTAATATTCTTGCCTGGAGAATCCCCATGAACAGAGGAGCCTGGCAGTGGCAATCCATTGGATCGCAGAGAATCTGACACAACTGAGCGACTAAACCCAGAGCAGCGCCTGGGGAAAATTTCAAGGTAACATAAGGTATCTGTGTGACCATTATGTAGTGTCTTTTGTTACACTTATAAAAACCTGCCGCATTCCTTCACTGGTTCGATTTCAACCTTCTGGCCATCTTGGCTGAGAGATGCCTAGTTTAGAGAGATGGACAAGCCACAGTTACCATCACATCAACTCTTCAACTCCTGTGATAATCTGTAACTACCTGGGTGAGTAAGCTTGAGTCCCTCATTCATGGTACTATTAAAAAGAAACATTAACAAACTACTAGAACTGAGACAAACATTGAAAATGAACTTTTCCCTTGATCTGCACATTTTGGGACAGGTGTTCAGATTATTTCACGTGGTTTCTCAGATAGACTGTATGCTTTTGTTCTAAAAAATATGGTGAAGAATTCACTGGGTTCTTGAATGGCCCAGTAATCATCTTGGCTTCCAACATTCATTTTCTTTTTATCACTGGAAAATAATTAGATTATATGCTAACTTTTTTCTAAAAAAGTCAAAGTTGTTCATTAATATTGAGAAAATGGGGCATTTCTCTGTTTTGAGTGGACAGAAACGTGATCTTTTCCAGAACTGATATTAAAGACCCTCCCAGTGTTCCAGGCCCCCAGAAAGTCATATATTGGGATCATTAAACCGATGATGGGGAAACCTATCAGGGGATTGTTTCAAAACAGATGCGAATGCCTATATCTAGAAAATAAACTCCATACACAATTCAAGCAGAACACACTGGTAAGTGTAATATAGCCACAAAAAGTCTTGAGACTTTTCCCAGTATCATTACTTGGACTTCGTACTTTGTAATTTCATTCTGAGAGATGAGTTTGCGTGATACGTCAATCTTTTCATAACAAATTGCCTTTTGGAAAAGGAATTGATAACTACTTATGGAGGTGACAAGTATCTTTCCTTTTCCATTCAGATCAATAATTCTGTGGACCAGTTTCCTATTATTAATCATGCTGACATTAGAAGGAAACTCAGATGAAAGAGAGTTTGTGAACAGGGTACTGAGTGGCAGTCAAGTTGAACCATCAAGCACGCATTTGGTCAGCTCCTAATGGATGATCTTTTGAAGCACACTCTGCCTGACATCATGGGAAAAATCTTCTTTTTCTTTACTTTTTGAGTAAACAGTCTGATTCCCTGGGACATATTTTATACTACTTTCTCCTCTAAAGGAACTTAAAGAAAGAATGTTTTAGAGCCATTTAAATTTATAAGAAATGATCATGAGGTACAACTGAAAAATAAAAAACTCCTGCTGGTCTGATGCCTTTTTACCTATTCATTCATTCAGTAGTATTATGGATTATCTACTATGTGTAATTGTGCAACATAGAATATTGTGTTGCTTAAATAGCAAATGATGATGTGTTTGGGGAATTTGGGGGGACATCATTCTATTTTGAATACTTTTTAAAAATGATTGTTATTTATTATTTGTGGCTGTGCTGGGTCTTTGTTGCTGTGTGTGGGTCTTGTTGCTGCGAGAGGGGCTCCTCTTCCTTGTGCTGTGCGGGCCTCTCATTGTGGTGGCTTCTCGTGTTGCGGAGCACAGGCTCTAGGGCACGCAGGCTTCAGTAGCTGCACATGGGCTCAGTAGTTGTGGCTCGTGGGCTCCAAAATACAAGCTCAGTAGCTGTGCCCCACAGCAAGTGGGATCTTCCCAGACCAGGGTTAGAGCTGGTACCCCTACATTACAAGGTGGATTCTTAACCACTGGACCACCAGAGAAGCCCCATCATTCTTCCTTGAAAGCAGTAAAAAATGAAAATGAAAGTGAAGTCGCTCAATCGTGTCCAACTGTTTGTGACCCCATCGACTGTAGCCTACGAGGCTCCTTCATCCATGGGATTTTCCAGGAGAGAGTACTGGAGTGGTTGCCATTTCCTTCTCCAGGGAATCTTCCCGACCCGGGGATCAAAGCTGGGTCTCCTGCATTGCAGGCAGACGCTTTACCGTCTGAGCTACCAAGGAAGCCCATTCTTGAAAGCAAAACTAGCAGCAATTATGGTGTAGTTATGTCTAGAATTTTGACTTGTAATGATGCTCCAAACTTGGCGTCTCATGAAACGGAGTGGCCCTGAACAGCAATGATCTCTTCCAGGGAGGAAGAAGGTACAGATTTTTAAATGTCAAGATGACTATGATAACTGATACTCCTTTTTACCTCAGATTCCCATAGAGAGAGGGTAGGGGAAAATGAATTGGCCACACAATGTTATCCATTTCCATAGGCCAAAAAAAAAAAAAAAAAAATTAGGACAGAGGTCCTTCACTCTTTTGCTATCTTGAAATGTCAAGAGAGAGAGACATCTGAAGGGGATAGGAAAAGGGGGTGAGTAGGACAGAAACTCAAACACTAATGGGGAATAGAATTTCTCTTGCACTGGCCACAATACATATGTTTGTTATAAAGCAAGAGGCGGGGAAGACATGCATGCCTGATGCTGAAGAAAAGCCTGTTTGTGCCTCATACACTGGAGAAATTGTCCGAGAACAGTTCATCCATGTGATAATATGACCCATGTCATTTTGCCAGGGTCGTTAAGACACTGAGCTGCTGAGTAAGGCCTGACTGGGTAAATTCAAGATCCTGGGGGTATACATACTTCCTAGTGCCCAGTTTTTCTAAGATGAAAAAAAAAATGTCAGTGGAAATAAGGTTATGGAGTGCCACTTGCGTGGGCGAGACAGGGTCTACATAGGGTGGGAACCAGCCGCTCTCAGACATGGCCCATTCTTTTAGATTCTGCCCCATTTTCTTAGTGGGCAAAATGAGAAAAAGAGAATAAATCCCCAGCACTGGCAGCCAGAAGAAAACAGTGGTATTTAGAGATGGGGAAAGGGAAAGGTTACAGATCATTTTGAAATGAATTCCCATTCTCTTTTGACTATTGTCATATTCGTGTTTTACAAACTCCTAGAATGTCTGGAGATAAAATTGAGATCATTTGTTGTGAAAAGAAATGGCCTCATAGAAGAGCTCAGAAGACATGAAAGCTATATTTGAATGAACAAATATTCAAAAGTAGGCAGGAAATCTGGAATAATGGAGAGTATTTTTTTCGTTGGTAGAGTTGTATGAAGTTTGAGGGCACCCTACATGAAGCAAAATAGCTCACTGGAAAATAAAAATGAAACAAACAAACAAACATCCTTTAGCTGTTTCAGTTTTAACTAGGCTAGGACAAATAAGCAATTTAATCTCAGTGTTAAATTTTTTAAAAATTGTTGACAATTCTGATTATTCTGGTTTATTTACAGTGTCCCAGTTTCTCTTATTCAACAGAGTGACAGAGCAATCATATAATTCATTCAACAAATAGCAAATTCTTACTAATTTACAGTGGATCAGAACTTTAAATTCTCTGGCCTTAGTTGCTTTACCTATAATTTGATGGATTATAACTAGTTAATTTCCAAATTTTGTTTTGTGGACTGTATTAGTGTTTCCCAGCTTTAATATTTCAGTAAGTGTGTGTGAGCGTGAAAGTCATTCAGTCGTGTCTGACTCTTTGCGACCCTGTGGACTCTACAGTCCATGGAATTCTCCAGGCCAGAATACTGGAGCGGGTAACCTTTTCCTTCTCCAGAGGATCTTCCCAACCCAGGGATCGAGCCCAGGTCTCCCACATTGCAGGTGGATTCTTTACCAGCTGAGCCACAGGGAAGCCCAAACAGAACTATTGTAGTAAAAGGGTTTATGATTTGGATATAGGTCTTGAAACTACTCATATTTCTAGAAAAACAAAATATAACAACCCCATTATGTTGTTTTTGCAGTGCCACCTGAATATGTGAGAGAAAAAAAATTCCTGGATTTCTTCTTATATTCTAGGAGTTGTTTTCTTTGGCGGGGATTGTGGGGAAGGGGAGTGGTTAATTTAATAGAAACTTACTTTTTAAAAAATCAGTAATAGAGCTGAGAATTGGGCAGGGTAGAGCTTACATTGAACCTATGTGGGCTATTCTGTTTTAGTGTGATAAGTTTCAAAATCTTCCCAAAATTAAAGGCAGAGAATTTATTTTAAAGGACTTCTTCATATATAAAGTCCTTCATATATATATATATGAAGCAAAGCCTCTTTGCTCTAAGCTTCTTCAAGCCTGTTTCAAGTGCCTTAGATTAAGCAGCTTGAGATCTGCTAGTTATAAAAGTGTTTTTTTTTTTTTCCCCCAAGAGAGAAGATGTGCTTTTCAAATTGGCAGGTACTTACAGAACTGTTACTCTGAGCAAAAGAGTGGAAACATGAGACCCTTGTAAAGATTTCACCGCCATTAGGAAGTTTCTTTTGAGACACTCATATCAGCTCACTGATAAAATATCATAAAATAACTGCCATCTCCACCTTTTATAGGAGCAGCCCTTGAATTAGTCAGAGCTGCTGGATTGTAATAAGGAAACGCGTGTTTAAAAAATGAATGAAAGGAAAAGATGACCTTCAGGTTACTCTGGTCTGTTGATGGGGTCAGGGGAAGGAATTCATAACCTGAGAAGGACGGGGTGAGTCTGACTCTGGATGCGAAAGTTCACAAGTCTGCATTATAAATAATATATGTAGGAAATGAGTGTTTACTCCTCTCTAATATTGGCAAACTGGAAGGATAAGATGGCTTCCTTTTGACGCGAAAAAAGATCTAAATGTAAGATGCTATTTTAAACACCAAACAGCTGTTTCATCTTGAACTGAAAAGAACAAAGAAAACACCCTCAAGTCCACATAGGATATTTTGTGCTTTCCCTTGCATGTGTGTGTGTGTTTTCCCTCCTTTTTTTCACTTAGGATAATTGAAATGTCATTTTATCTGGGGATGTTTTCTTTACCGACCAGGGACTTGAAAAGTTAAAATATTGGAGAATTTCCTTTTCATCATTTTCAACATAAACAACTTTTCGTTGCTTCAATATGAAATGTTTTCTTTGTTAATCCAACAGAGATTAATGCCTGGAATGCTAAACTGTATACTTAAAGGAAAAATTATGATGGTCCATGGATAATATATTTTAGGCAAGACCAAGCAATAGGCTGGCATTATATCACAGTCTAAGAGGTTTTTCTTGCTCTGGAGAACAGTTGGAAACAGAAAGGTAGCCTGAGTCACCGATTTAAAAGATTTTATTTATCCATTTAATGCCTGGAATCCTTGAATCACATTCATAAAAGAGTTTAAGCGTTTATGTTTGGATGATTCAGAAAATGAATTTCTGATTTGCAGAGCAAGCTTCTTGGGAATTTAACTCAAACCACCTCTTTGATTGATATGAAAAGATATATGTCTTTAAAAGTTTGAATCAATATGTAAAGTCATTTGCCTTGGTTTGGATTTTATGCTGAAAATTGCTCAGGCTGAATGCATAGAACAAACTTTTACATATTTAGTAAATAGCAGGTTATTTACTTCTTAATTCTTCATAGATATTTATATTTGCCCTCCAACTTTAATTTTTGGGAAAATAAAGAGTCATTAGAATATATTCTATTCTCCCAGATAAGAAACACACACGTATACTTAGTTCATTTTACCTGGAAACTTGTTCCATTAAGCAGGCAAACACACATTGAAAAGTTTAATTCTTTACTTATCTATCTCTAAAAGTCTGGCCCATAAGCTTGTGGCTTTTTTATTTAATTTTTTAATTGGAAGGAACAACATTAGCTTTTTTGGTTATGTGGTTGCAAAACGTATGTCTGCTTCTTTATACTATTTCTAGCTCTCTTTCTTTTTAACTCATGAGACAATTTTAGTTAACTTTTCCTGAGGCTTAATTCCTTCTAATTTTGTTTTTAAAATAAAAGATGAGTTTCTTTAACTTAAGAACAGGAAATTCTAGGCCAGAAACTGCTATTTCTCTTCCTTTAGATAGAGATCTCAAAGGTACTAACATCTTGTAAAAGTTTAAAAAAAAAAAGGAAGAAGAAAAAAAATCTGTGCCAGACCTTCTTTTTTAATCCAGACTTGGTTATATAGCACATTAATAAATTGTCCTGTCAACCTTTAGGACATGGGTTCAACTTCAATTGGTTTAATGGTCACAAATGTTTCCTTAGAAGGATTCCGGATTTCTGGATGGAGGCAGAAATGCCAGGGATTCTCAGAGCAGGCTTGAGATCCCCCCACCCCCCACAGAAGGTGGTCCTGGGAGGTAATCACACCCTGCTGATAGGATTTGGCAGTTAAAATAGATGGAGGTCAGCCTGTCATTTTGTCTATTTAAATAAGTCACTTGTGATTAAGGATAAGCAGTATTTTTTTTTTCTTTTTCTCTCTCTCTCACTTTTGGGTCCTTACAGGCTCTCATGTGTGTCTCTGATGTTTCTTTACCTCTGGAGGACTTCTCTCTCTTATTCTCTCCTGCCTTTTACATGGAAAAATGCTTATGTCACCTCTGTCTTTCCCCCTTGGAGACATAGCCTGGGGAACATGATAAATGACTATTTATCATTTTATTCCATTTAAATTTCAAAAATTGGTAGTCCAATCAAAACTCTTATTCTCTACCAGATGTTCCATGACATCTGGAGAGAAATGAAATGTAAGACAGTTGTCTCTGCTATTTCCCTCTTTGCTAAGAGAAGTCAGTAGCATCTGTGTTATGTAATTGAGTTCATGGTTATTTCTCCATCTGCTTGGGTACTTTGGTACATAAGCTAATTTTTCTGCCTTTTGAAAAAATTAACTAATGTATATCATTTGATGCAATCCATGAGGACTGTCTTTGTTGTTAAGACTTTTTGTGACTATGAAATAGCAGGACCTTATAAAAATTGTGCACTTTTTCATAAAAGTATTTGGCTGTTAACACAAAATGTAATCAGAGATACAGAAGTATTTGCATTCGCCAACTCATTTACTGAAATTGTTTGCCAAATGTCATTCTGAAATACTGCTTCTCTTTCTCAGAGAGTTTCATCCAGTGTTCTTCCACTGCTGCGAGCCCTGTGTAAGATTCTTCCTGCTGCCCAGGCCATTCACCAGGCATGGTGTGTGACGGGGGAAGGCTTTGCTGAGTGAGAGCAGATGTGACCCGAACCCCGCCATCTCTCGGGCACTCTCTCACACCCTCAGTCCACTTTCATCTCTAATCATCTCTGACACATCTGGCTTTGTGAAGGTTTAATTTGATGGTATCCACTTCAGCTACATCACATAGCTTTTTGCTTCATGCCCTGGGGCAAAAACCTCAAAGGACTCAAAGCCTGCCTTGCCTGGAAGGGCCAGAGGATGACCCCCCAGGGGGCAGCCCTTAGCCAGCGGTGGACAGGAGCTAGTGCTGTCTTGTGAGCAGGCTGTTCAGAGACCCTTTCTATCATCTCTTCAACCTTTGCCAGTGGGCTTGGGCCCCAGGTAGTCAAAGCAGTGATCAGTACACTGTGGAACAAAATTTCCCAGTTTTCTGCTCCCATTCTTGGTATCATTTCCCCAAGTAAACTATTTGCATACAGGTTCTTGTCTGAAGTTCTGCTTTCTAGGGAAACCCAGGCTCCCATAAAATAACACAGCAGATGTGGATGAACCTAGAATCTGTTATACAGAGTGAAGTCAGAAAGAGAAAAACAAATACAGTAAATTAACGTGTGTATGTGGAATCTAGATAAATGGTTCTAATGAACCTATTTACAGACAAAGAGAATGGACTTGTGGACCCAGGGGAAAGACAGGGTGGGAGGAATTGAGAGAGTAGCAGTGACGTGTAAATTAGGTAGCTAGTGGGAAGCTGCTCTATAGCACAGGGAGCGCAGCTCTGTTCCCTGTGATGACCTAGATGGGCAGGATGGGCGCGGGGCAGGGAGGCATGGGCAGGATGGGCGCGGGGCAGGGAGGCTCACGAGGGAAGGGATCTATGTAATACACAGAGCTGATTCACACGCAGCAGAACTAGCATCACATCATAAAGCAATTATACTCCAATTAAAAACAACACAACACAATACTGTGCAAAGCAAAACAAAATCCCAAGAGATCATCCCTTTAGCATGACTTGCTGCCTCATATCATGGTTATGTAGGTATGCTGCTGCTGCTAAGTCGCTTCAATCATGTTCGACTCTGTGCGACCCCAGAGAAGGCAGCCCACCAGGCTCCCCCGTCCCTGGGATTCTCCAGACAAGAACACTGGAGTGGGTTGCCATTTCCTTCTCCAATGCATGAAAGTGAAAAGTGAAAGTGAAGTTAGTCAGTCATGTCCGACTCTTTGCGACCCCATGGACTGCAGCCTACCAGGCTCCTCTGCCCATGGGATTTTCCAGGTAAGAGTACTGGAGTGGGGTGCCATTGCCTGCTCTGATAGTTCTTTGACAAGTGGAAGTGTTAGTTGCTTATTCCTGCCTGACTCTTTGTGACCCGTGGACAGTAGACCACCAGGCTTCTCTGTGGGATTCTCCAGGCAAGAATACTAGAGTGGGTTGCCATTCCCTTCTCCAGGGAAGTCGTCCCAACATAGGGATGGAACGCATCTGCTGCATTGGTAGATGGGTTCTTTACCACTAGCGCCACCTCTCCTAAGAAAAACATTTGCCTTTGAAAGTTGGGACAAATGTGATAAATCCCTCTTTGATAGCAAGCTCTCTTCCATGAGGCTACAGCATGGAAAAAGAAGACACTGCTCCTGGGAACGAATCTGTAGTCTAGTGCTTACCCTCTTTGGATATTTCACTATAGAGGCACAGCAAATCGTTTTTAACAGTAGCCAAATGATGCTTCTCAAATTCATATAGAACTCCTCTGGTTAAAAAATGCTATAACCTTTGTTACAGGACATTGTAAATAACTTCTTGCAGAAAAAGTCCAGATGCTGTGAGAATCAAACAGGAAACCAGGACGTGAAGTGAATTGGGGAACGTTTTATCCAAGAGAGCTCTTGAGAGAGGTTTAACAAGAGGTGAAAGTCCTAGGTTGACAGAGGCAAAATGCAACGGCAGTTCATGGACAGAGAATGGGCAGAGAGACAGAGCTCAGGATTTAAGAACATAATTAGGTAAATGTGGACACACAAACTTTTACTTTCCTGTGATCTTGCAGAATTTAACATTCTGTGATAGGCAGATACAGTTTGGTGATTAAACAAACTGGAAAAATATTCATGGTACATTCAGACTTCAGGAGTTCATAGCATACATTAAAGATCCCTAGGAAGTACTGCTATTTATAAAAATTAAACAACCCCTCAAAACAGCAAACTTGTGAAACTGAGCATTTCCTAAACTTCTGTGACTATGAAATCTTCTGTAGGACACTGTTCAGTCATCTTGAGGCACACTGATGTTCCACAGAATGGATCTTGGGAAGTTCTGGACGGGAGCAGTGCTGAGAAATAAAGTTGGTGGGGTCTGGGGTGGGTTGGCTATGGCAGTGAACCTCACATAATACCTATAAGTGTTTGGATTTAATATGTCAACCAGGTGCTACAATCTCTGTCCTGAAGAAAAGAAATATGGCTCATTGCAAAATAATTTAGCACACCAAAGTCACACTTCCAACTTCATACTGACATTACCAACATGCTGTTATCTTTGCCATGCCCATTGTTGGGGAAGGAGTATAACAGAGGATTTTGTAGCCAGATGTACAAATGACTTCAATCGTGTCCGACTCTTTGCAACCCCATGGACTGTAGCCCTCTAGGCTCCTCCTCCTGTGGGATTCTCTAGGCAAGAACACTGGAGTGGGTTGCCATACCTTCCTCCGAGGGCTCTTCCAACCTGGGGACTGAACCCACATCTCCTGTGTCTCCTGCCTTGCCCCGCAGGTTCTTTACCACTAGCGCCACCTGGGAAGCACTCAAATCCAATTTCTCTTCTTCCCATGTGACCCTGGCCCTGTGTCTCCATGCTTCTGTTTCATTAACTACAATGAATATGGACACAGTGATAATGGTGCCTAATTCACAGCGTTGTTGGAAGGATTAGATGAGATAAAACAAAGTTTTAGTAGAGTGTCTAATATGTGACCAGTAAGATATAACACATTTATTAATAGTATTGTGTAGTGGAAAATGTATAGGCTTGAGGACAGGCCTAAGTTCAAAGCCTGCCTTTATCACTGTCACAAAACACCTCTGGGTTTACCAAATCCTATGCATTAGTTTTTAGTTAGTACTGTAAAGAAGGGGATGATAATACCTATCTTACCAAGTTACTGTGAGTAATACTAATAAAGTATAAAGGACATAGAATCTTCTGCTGCTGGAATAGTTATTATATTTCTATGGTATTCCTCCATTTCTTCTTAGGAGCAGAATACTGCTCCAGAAGGATCCTCAATCTTTCTATGAAATTGCCTGACTTTCTCCAATGATGCCTTATGCTGATTATTGGAATAAAGAGAATTACTAAATATTTGCTGAATAAATGAATGCATAAATTAGTATTCCTATAACTGGAGATTTCACCCAGTGGAACACTGATAGAAAATATGTGATAGCAAAGCTGAATGGCATGATAAATCATGCTCTGTGAAGTCAAAATGAAAATAGTTCTATTTTATCCTTGCTAATGGAGAAGGAAATGGCAACCCACTCCAGTATTTTTGCCTGGAGAATCCCATGGACAAGAGGAGCGTGGTGGGCTACAGTCCATGCGGTCATGAAGAGTCGGACATGACTGAGTGACTCAACACACATCCTTGCTTAATAAACAAAGAAGCTAAAATCTAAGAAAGTTATTAGTCATTCATTTTGTTCTTATGGATTAAATTTAGACCTAGACTCACTGTTGTTGTTTTTGTTTATGTTTACTATGTTTTTTAATGGAAAGATAGGATGGGAATAAAATACCAAAATTTTTTCTTTGGTGTCTGCATTGTCACCTTGGGATTTTGTCAAGAGGCAGATTCAAATTTTCACTTAAAAGAAGATCCTGTGAGGGAAACCTGGCGTGCTGCAGTCCAGGGGGTAGCAAAGAGTCAGACACGACTTAGAAACTGGACAACAACAACTTTGTAATAAAATATTTTATTCTGAGACATTTCCTAGTATAAATCTTAAATTTACAAAATGAGGACTGTTTTCCCCATAGTGATGTCAAGCAAAGATAGAATTCCCAACTTCCCTTTTATTTTCCTACTATTTTTTTGGATTAATGCCATATCAGGTTTTAATTCAGATCAATCCTAGAAGGATTAGTCAGTCAGATGACATGTAGCTTTTGATAGAGTTGTGTGTAATATGCTCTTTCATATGAAGTCTTTTGTGGGAATCTTTTTTAAAGGAAACACTTAAGATTTCTTTTATAGTCCATTTGAACGTGCCACATAAGGCACATGACTATCAATACCTTTCTTAAAGGAGTATCCTCCTCTGGGATGAATATTTTATAAAAATGGAGGCAGAATATATGGTTATTTTGTTCCACCGAAGCACATTTCTCTAAAAGACCAAGGATGAATTAGCCAACTGCAGAAGCAAAACATATCTTAGTTTTAAAATTTGGTCATGAGTAGGTCCTCATCTCAAAATGCTTTTTGTCAGTGTATTGAGATTTTTAATTATTATAGCCCTAAAGGGACTAAAAGTAATTCCCCCTATCTGTGAGTTTTTTTAGAGTTTATGAAGCATTTTCATGCACTTCATCCTTGTTGAAGAGTTCCTTCACATTTCAGGGGATATGAGTATTTAACTAAAAACATCAAATGTGTGTGTTTTCCCAAGCTCCTGATTTATCCCTCCCTGCCACGTTTCCCCTTAGCTAACCATAAGCTTGCTTTAGACATCAATAAGTCTACTTCTGTTTTGTAAATCAGCTCACTTGTATTTTTTCTAAAAAATTAGATTCTACATATGAGTGATGTTGTATGATATTTGTCTTTCTCTGACTTATTTCACTCTAGGTCCAAGACAGATAATCAACAAGGACCTACTGTGTAGCACAGGAAGCTCTCCTCAATATTCTGTGATAACTCATATGAGAAAAGAATATAAAAAGCCATGAAGATATGTATATGTATAACTGAATCGCTTAGCTATATACCTGAAACTAACACAACATTGTAAATCAACTATGTGCCAATAAAATTAAGATAAAAAATCATCAAATGCAATGGCAAAACAGTCAACACATGTGTTTTATGGACCATAGGGGTGCCTAATCTCCCACTTTCACAGCTGTTTCTAATGCACACTCCCAACTTCTATCCCCCGTAAACCAGGCAAATGGACACTACTGTGGATAGTTGGAACCTGCTTGGGCAAGAGAGATTTAAGGTTGCAAAGTAACACAGGGTGGATTTAAAGTAGAGTCCATTCCTTGCTGTTTTCCTATTTGCTTATAGACTAATTTCTAAAAATCACTTGATTAGGATACAGAATGATTCTTAGAACATTTGATGTCTTTTACTATATGTAATAAGCACATGAAAGAAGAAATTCTGGATTTCAGCCTTAGCAATTTGCAAAAATTCCAAGTGTTTTTAGTCTATGTTGTTTTTTAAAATACACACACACACACACATATATATATATAGAGAGAGAGAGATACATACAAACACTCACACAAGCAGAAAGGAAAGGAAAAAAAAAAAATCTGGCAATTTCCTGTGATGAAGGACAGATTAAAAACTAACCAATTTGGGATGTTACTATACTTGGGAATTTTCAAAAGTAGGAGCCAGAGTCTCTGAAGATGGAAATTGGACCATCTTATTGATCTCTAAGGCAACTTTTGCTGCATATTTATATTCTAAAATAAGAAAAATCTGTCTAGGGCAAGGAATTAGAATTCAAAATAGGTTGTTGTACTGTGCAAAAAATTTTGCACAGTAAAATTTTTCAATCCCGATTTTACAAAGTTTTGTAATGGGCAGTATTACTATTTTCCCACTTAATGGTAGCAGACATGGGCATAATCTCTTTGAAAATGTGTATCTTCTTTGATATTTATCTAAGATACTACATAACTTAGAGCTCTTTGACAAATACATTGAATCATATTGTCCTGACTTATTTGCTGGGAGAAAAATAAAAGTGGAGGAGCTTGGTACTGGGAAGGGAAAAAGCAGTCTTCAGTGACAGAACTGGCTTTTACTCTGGCAGAAAAACAATATAATTAAAATATGAGAAGGCACTTTTAAGTCTTCTAATAATCAGCAACCAAAAGAAAGAAGAGATCTAAAAATAGAGATGGATAATTAACGGTCTAAAAATAGACATGGCTAGCCATATGGAAGTTATTACACTTTGGAGGTTAAATGCTCTGAGGAAAATAAAAATCCAATCAAATATTATTGCATATTAAACTCACTACTTATAAACATAGTCTGTAAATGCTTTATAGGTTCAGCTTCATCTAAGACAATTTGGTACAAGAAAAATACAAAGGCACAAATAATCATTTCCTAATTCATCAAAGAGTTTTTCTTGGGAAGATGCTTTTGGCTCTAATTCAAAATGTCCCTTCTGGCTTTAAGATGTGCCTGTCATACTATTGACATCATGGGGATTCTGTCTTTCACAACAGGAAAAATAGTGATTTTCAGATCACTTCTTACATTTATAATAAACAGTAATATTTCCAATATAAATAGTATTACCCTAAGAACAAGTAATTATGCAAAAAACAGAGCCTATCAACAGAGATGGATCTAGTATGGACCAGCATAGGCTAAAGGCTTCTATTTTTTTTTTTAAGATTAAAGCCATCAGTGTGTAATTTTCTCTGGTTTTATTGTTATTTTGGGAAGATTCAGGAACTCTATGTTAAGGGGATGCTACAACTTCCTGTCAAGGTTGTAGAGTGTCTCGATCTTTTACACCTCTAACGGCTTCTATCCTTCTTGTTGCCTGGAAGGCTGTGGAGGAATCTAGAGTCTGCTTGTTGTAGTTTTGAACTGGGTTTTTAAAAAATGGATGTGTGGATAAGAAAGCTGTGGTACATATACACAATGGAGTATTACTCAGCCATTAAAAAGAATTCATTTGAATCAGTTCTAATGAGGTGGATGAAACTGGAGCCTATTATACAGAGTGAAGTAAGCCAGAAGGAAAAACACCAATACAGTATACTAACGCATATATATGGAATTTAGAAAGATGATAACAATAACCCTGTGTACGAGACAGCAAAAGAGACACTGATGTATGGAACAATCTTATGGACTCTGTGGGAGAGGGAGAGGGTGGGAAGATTTGGGAGAATGGCATTGAAACATGTAAAATATCATGTATGAAACGAGATGCCAGTCCAGGTTCGATGCACGATACTGGATGCTTGGGGCTAGTGCACTGGGACGACCCAGAGGGATGGTATGGGGAGGGAGGAGGCAGGAGGGTTCAGGATGGGGAGCACATGTATACCTGTGGTGGATTCATTTTGATATTTGGCAAAACTAATACAATTATGTAAAGTTTAAAAATAAAATAAAATTAAAAAAAAAATGGATGTGTGAAGGAGGGATTGGAGATGACTAAAATAGAAAGCAGCATACTAAATGGCAAGAACATAGGTGTGCTGTGTGAGGCAGAGACCCAGACTGGAGATCAGTCTCTGCCTTCTATCCTTTGTATGACCTTGGCCAGGAGATTTATTTGTCTGAACCTCGTGTATCTTATTTGCAAAATGAGAATGATGATTTCTTGGTATTTATGTTGGGTATTCTAAGTATCTTATATGTAAAATCTCTAGGCACCCAAGGCCTTGGTCCATAGCAATGTTTTAATAAATGATAGTAGCTTTCAATAATGGTATCCATCAGTTCAGTCATAGTTAATAAACTCTTAAGATGTTGACAAGACAGAGATGGCAAAATTCATCAAAACAAGAAACTTTATGGTTAAGAAAGATTGTGTTCTAATTTGCAGCCCTGCAATTCAAATTTCAGGAATGTCTCTTGATTCTCTATATTGATTTTAAATGATTTTTGCTTTCTTAAATATGGCCATTCATTCAAGATCTATTTTTTTATTCTTTTGATATCAGAATACTCTCTTTGTTGTAGTTCAGTTGCTCAGTCTTGCCCGACCGTTGGACTGCATGGACTGCAGCACACCAGGCTTCCCTGTCCTTTGCTATCTCTTGGAGTTTGCTCAAACTCATGTCCACTGAGTCAGTGATGCCATCCAGCCGTCTCATCCTCTGGTGCCCCCTTCTCCTCTTGCCCTCAATCTTTCTCAAGAATCTTCTCCAGTACCACAGAGCACGCTATACACTCATGTAATAATTCTTATCTGTGTTTTGATTCTATTTTTGATCTTCATATGAACATGACTGCTTCTGATTTATAAATAAATGAAAAAGCCTAAATAATTATAAAAATGGATGCAAAAATAAAATCTTCATAAAAGATCTTGCACGTTTCTTCTTTCTCAGATAATTTCTATTTTCTGTTGCTATTGTTCATAGGATTTTTCCAATAAACTTTCTAAATGGTTGCTATTTATGAATATGAAGGTGTTAACTTCCATGAAATGATACTACTTTACTCAATAACCTTTTCAATTATATCTTTGAGTTTCATCTGTTATTTAGTCAATTCATCTGAAAATTGTGATGATTTCTCCCCTCTTTTTTCAATTTGTATTATATTTTTTCCTTATCTAACCATATATAAAATAATTATAAATAATATAATAATAATATAACCATTATATTAATAATATAATAATTATAATAATTAATGGTATAATTATATT
>NW_011494602.1:1253018-1273533 GCF_000754665.1 Bison bison bison | reverse complement strand
AATAATTATAATGATTATTATTAATAATATATTAAAAAATTAGCTGTAATAATGGACATCTTTGTATTTTCCTGACATTTTTGGGAATGTTTCTAGAGATTCCCTGTTAAGTATTATGCCAGCTTTTGGACTGAAATAGTGCATTTTACTACATTTGGAAATTGTCCTATCTGTTGGTATTTTGCTGAGTTTTTTTATCAGAAGGGATTTTGAATTCTGGTAAATTTTTAGTAGCTTTTTTTAAAAAAATTTTTAACAATTACTATCACAATTTAATTTTAATTTATTAAAATTAGTCACTTAAAAAAAATCTAAACTTGATATATGAACACATATATTTTCTCATAGTTTCAACTTTTGAAAGTTTGTCTGTGTTTGAGAAATCTATACAAAGTTATTTTGGATTATGTTTGAAAAATCTGTACCAAGTTATTCTGGATGACATTTTTATTAAGTTGTAATGAAGTCTTTTATAAAAAATGACTATTTTATGAACAGAAACACTACATAGGTTATTTACTATATGAAATATATGTAGCTTGATAAAATGTATTATTGTCCCACTGTATTTTTCTCTTCCTGTGCTATTTTTTTGGCTCAGTAATACATTTGTTGTTTTTGTTGTTTAGTCGCTAAGTTGTGTCCAACTCTTTGCAACCCCATGGACTAGAGCCTGCAAGGCTCCTCTGTCCTTGGGATTTCCCAGGCAAGAATACTGAAGTGGGTTGCCATTTCCTGCTTCAGGGGATCTTCTCCACCCAGGGATCGAACCCTTGTCACCGGCATTGGCAGGTATATTCTTTACTGCTCAGCTACCAGGGAAGCCCCGCTAATACATTTATAAAATTCAGAAAGAAAAATACTGAAGATATATAGGGAAAATCTCATTTCTACTTCTACAACCATCTTCATAGCCCTTACCTTTCACCTTTCCACAGGTAACCATGAAAACACTCTTAGTTTTTGCATGTCCTTGCAGAGTGTACATAACAGGTACAGATAACTGTTAAAAAAGCACTTATTCTTTCATCATTGTTTTTACAATAAATAGAATAAGACACATATTGTACTTTGGTTATCAGCAATATATCTTAAAGATATTCTATCTCAATAGAGTAAAATTTCTCATTCTTTTTATTGTGCATTATATGCTGCTAAGTCGCTTCAGTCGTGTCCAACTCTGTGCGACGCCATAGACAGCAGCCCACCAGGCTCACCCATCCCTGGGATTCTCCAGGCAAGAACACAAGTGGGTTGCCATTTCCTTCTCCAATGCATGAAAGTGAAAAGTGAAAAGTGAAATTGAAGTTGCTCAGTGGTGTCTGACTCTTCGTGACCCCATGGACTGGAGCCTACCAGGCTCCTCCATCCATGGGATTTTCCAGGGAAGAGTACTGGAGTGGGTTGCCATTTCCTTCTCCATGCATTATATGGTATATCATAATTTTTATCATTATTCTATTAGTGGATATTTAGAATGTCTCCAATATTTCTCAGGGGCAACCAATATTGAAATGAATAAATTCCAAAGAATCAAAATCTGTATTAGTAAGACTGATAAACAAGCATTTTTTTAACCTTGTTAGAGGGATTATAAGTTGATGTAGTCATTCAGACAGTAACTTGAAGTATAGGATTTATTTGGCAAAAACAGAACTATGTTCAGCAACATGGACCTGAACATTATTTTTTATACAAAGTTAAAAGCACATTGTATTTCCATCCTGACCACTTGCTCAGATGGTAGAAAATCTGCCTGCAGTGCAGGAGACCTGTGCTCAATCCCTGGGTTGGGAAGATCCCCTGGAGAAGGAAATGGCAACCCACTTGAGTATTCTTGCCTGGAGAATCCCATGGACAAAGGAGCCTGGCAGGCTACAATCTGTTGGGTTGCAGAGTTGGACATGACTGAGTAACTCTCTCACTCACTATGGAAGGCATTTAGTGACTGCTAACAAAATTACAAATGCCTGTTCTCCTTAAAGCAACAAATTCACTTCTGGGAAGAGATTCTTCTGTTTAGATTTCCATAGTGGTTGGTTTAAAAACAGGGAGAGATTCCTGATTTAAAAGGCCTGTACTCTATTTGCAGCATAATATGTTCTGAAGACTTTAGAATAGGGGTTACTAGGTGATCTATATAGCCATCTACCAACCTTCTGTGACTCCTTCAAGCATCACTTTTTGTTTTTATTCATGTGCTATTCATCAGAAATAGATTTCTGTCTTAGACTAAATAATTTTAGACCTACACACCTTGTGATTTCGAGTGCTTTCTCTCTGGTTCATACCAGAACATTTCCATTATGCTTCTCCCTTCCGCCAACTCATTACCTGGCCTTACTTTTATTTCTTTTCCTGCAGTAGAAAAAGTAATTGAATTGGTAGAAAATTATCTAATCTTTTTGTATTTCCTTCCTCTATTCCTTTCTCAAAAGATCCCCTGTGAAAAGCTGAATAGACATTTTCCTCTCTTGGCATTCCCCTCCTTCAGCCCTCTCCATTCTGTAATTTTAAAATGTCATTTGTATACTAATTCATAATTAATTTTGTCATATCATATGCTAACACTCAAATAGAATAGAAGGGTTATCCTGAAAAGAATCTGATCCTCCCCTACAATTAACCCTTCTCCTAGTTTCATTTCCCAGAGGTAATCTCTTTTAAAAATTTCTGTTCAAGTGTTACCCAGTGTTTACTTTCATAACTTCAAATAATGGGTCATAGCACCAGCCCTGAATTGTTAACTTTAAACTTTCTATTCCTTTTCTTGAATGAAAGATAAGGGTTTATCTCTTACATATCCCCCTACTCTCCCCACCCCCTTCTTTTTGATAGCTATTTAACTTGTATCTAATTCCATTGGCTAAGTATGTATACCTTCAATTAATGTATTTGGCCCTTTTTGCTTGTCCCATAACTATGCATATTTCTTTGATTCCATGTAAGATATACGACTTTTTGGCTTTACGTGGCCTACCACCTTTCCCTACCACTACTGTTTCCTACTTTCTGAGAGGTAGTTGTCAAGTTTGATAACATTTATATTATGTTCTGAAACAATAGTCAAGTTTTCTTTAATTTTTATGTATGTTGAGTCCCACAGGTGAAAACCAACAACACTTAATTATGAAGTTATTCTTGTTCATGATAGAACCAAGTAATGAATTATAATTAAATTGCTCCTCTATTAGTACAAGGTCTTAAACTCATTTGGAATTGCTATTTGGAGAATGTTTGTAATGCAAAGAGGCAAAACAGTTCCCTGCCTTTTATGCTAAATTGGGTGCTCTAATCTATGCTTCTTCATGAAAAAAAAAGTGTTTAATTAATTTGTTTATTTTATTTGGAGGATAATTACTTTACAATATTGTGATGGTTTTTGCCATACATCAACCTGAATTGGCACAGGTATACATTTGTCCTCCCCATCCTGAAGCCCCCTCCCACCTCCCTCCCCACCTCATCCCTCTGGGTTGTCTCAGCACCAGCTTTGGTTGCCCTGCTTCATACATCGAACTTGCACTGGTCATCTGTTTTACATATGGTAATGTCCATGTTTCAACGCTATTCTCTCAAATCATCCCACCCTTGCTTTCTCCCACTGAACCCAAAAGTCTGTTCTTTACATCTGTGTCTCCTTTGCTGCTCTGCATGTAGGAACATCAGTGCCATCTTTCTAAATTCCATATTTATGCATTAATATACAGTATTTGTCTTTCTCTTTCTGACTTACTTCACTCTGTGTCATAGGCTCCAGGTTCATCCACCTCATTAGAACTGACTCAAATGCATTCCTTTTTTATGGCTGAGTAATATTCCATTGTGTATATGTACCACAATTTCCTTATCCATTCATCTGTTGAAGGACATCTAGGTTGCTTCCATGTCCTAGCTATTGTAAATAGTGCTGCAATGAGCATTGGGGTAAATGTGTCTCTTTCAGTTATGGTTTCCCCAGGGTATATGCCCAGCAGCGGGATTTCTGGGTTGTATGGCAGCTCTGTTTTTATTTTTTTAAGGAAATCTCCACACTGTTCTCCATAGCAGCTGTAGCAGTTCGTATTCCTGCCAACAGTGTAAGAGGGTTCCCTTTTCTCCACATGCTTTCCAGTGCTTATTGCCTGTAGACTTTTTGATGGTGGCCGTTCTAACTGGTGTGAGATGAAACCTCATTGTGGTTTTCATTTGCATTTCTCTAATAATGAGTGATGTTGAGCATCTTTTCATGTGTTTATTAGCCAAAGAATTGATGCTTTTAAACTGTGGTGTTGGAGAAGACTCTTGAGAGTCCCTTGGACTGCAAGGAGATCCAACCAGTCTGTCCTAAAGGAGATCAACCCTGAATATTCATTGGAAGGACTGATGCTGAAGCTGAAACTCTTACTTTGGCCACCTGATGCGAAGAACTAACTCACTGGAAAAGACCCTGATGTTGGGAAAGATTGAAGGCAGGAGGAGAAGAGAACAGCAGAGGATGAGATGGTTGGATGGCATCATTGACTTGATGGACATGAGTTTGAGTAAGCTCTGGGAGTTGGTGATGGACAGGGAAGCCTGGCATGCTGTAGTCCATGGGGTCACAAAGAGTTGGATGTGGCTGAGTGACTGAACTGAACTGAGCCACCAAAGACTTACTATACAGCACGGGGAGCTCTGCTTAATATTATGTAACAACATAAATGGGAAAATAATTTGAAAAATAGAAACATGTATATTTATAACTGAATCACTTTTTCTGTACACCTGAAATCATCACAACATTGTTAATCAACTATCCTCCAACATAAAATAAAAACTTTAAAAGAAATCTGTCTTTTTCATGAATCATGTCCACTGTGATACCACTGAGGCCATCTATCATGGTACAAGATAAATGTCTTCATAGTTAATATGATAAATCTGTATATTGATTATAATTAACTCTAGATGCTTTTACTTAGACATAGTGCTAGTTTTGATGATATATTTTGTGTTTCCTCAGGTGGTCACTGTATCCACATGCTCTTGAATAACTGTTTTTTCACCTCTTATGCTACCTATTCTTTACTCCACTCTAACGCTTACAACAGTTTGAAGTTTCCTGTGGATTGCAATTTCCATTATTGAAAATCCAGCTTCTGAATGAGATCTACATCTTGGGTTATTCTATAGTCATCTTGATTCATTCTACAGGGAAATGGCCAACTTGGAGTATATTAATGGAATCACCAACTCAGGGATTCCAACTGTGTTTCCTGGGTCGATCACAGACCCCTCCCAACTCTATAGAATCTTAGTATCTTGCTCTTGTCCTGGGGCATCTCTTAGATTCCTTTCTCTTATACTTTATGTACCTTTCTGATATTTATTTCTTTATCTTCCCAATACCACCTTGGTTCAAGCCTTTATCTCCTCCTTAGGCTTAGGGTTAGCTCCTAACTGACCTCCTGCTTTCAGAGGTCTCACCCAAAGCCACACTGGCAAAGCATTCCTTGGGTCCAAGAATACCCAATGATTCTTTATGATCTAGCAACTGCATTTCAAACTCTTAACTTTAAGAGCACTTAAATTCCTCTATGATCTAACTATATGTTCCCCAAAGCCCCTAAACAATAATAAGCCTAATCTAATCCCCCAATAATAGTTTAAAATTCTTTAATAGTTTTAAATTCTTTGAATACATATTGTCTCCTTGCCAACTGTGCTTATGCTGGTCTCTCTTTTTGGAATGCCCATTTCCAGTCTCTGCATGATTAATTTCTCCTCAATTTTGAAACCTTTTCCAAATTTAATTAGAGCCAATGAGTTTTTCTGATGGCTTAAAGCTGAAATGCATCTCTGTCTGCATGCCTTTTTCTAGAACTTCCTTAACATCAATTCTTCACTTTTAAGAGTCTCTTGCCTTGCACTGATCTTTTTATGTTATTCTCCAAACTAGATGTGTCTTCTTTGATAAAAGGCATGTGCTAAGCATATTTTTTGTTCCTCAATGAATCCATTATTGTGGGAACTCCAGAAATAGGTTGACTACAAAACTGAATCTGTAACATGAAATCAGTCATTCTCATGGACCTGCCTTATTTGGAGGAAGCATTGCACAAATATATGGAACTGTTCTAAGATGTAGTTTGGTTTTATTTTTTCATGAGCAGATAAGAGACTATGCAGATGGTATTCAGGATGGATTTCAAATAAATAAATGGGGCTGAAGACTGATTGAGCTTCCCATTTTTAGTGGAACATGATGTAGGATGTTTCATTTTTGCCTGGGGAAATTAAGACAAATGAAAGAGCTAACTGAAAAAATGTCAAAATATATTTTATAGCCATGTGTAAATTCAGACATGAAAGCATTTAGTCATTCATATTACAGGCTGAAAAGTCCTCCTGGCCTGGCTTTAGAAGAAGAAATTGTATGTCTTAATTATCTGTGGGCCTTATTAAAACTGCAAGCTTGTTCGTCTCTGCTGTGTGTACTGAAAACCACTTCTCACAGCTCCATAAATAATAATGGCATAATGATCAAGAGATGTGCACTTAGAAGTTTTAGGAGAAAATAGCCCATGGAACAGGGGGTATTTATATATGGGAAAAGGAACTTTCCCTCACCTGCCAACATGACTTAACTATGTAAGCAGCTACCAATTCGCATCTTTCAGGGAGTTTGGAAAGTTCACATGTTGACATTGCAGTTATATTCGTGCAGTAATGAAAATAAGGTCAGGATTATCTGTAAAGATTTTATAAAATGTCAAGTTGTAGTAAAATATAAGGGAAACACTAACATGGTTAAGTAAGTAGCCTGGGGCTAGAGGGAAGAAAGGAATGGGCAAATATCAATTTCAGACTAGGATAGATTAAAATTAGCATATCAGGTAAGGATCATCCATTCCAATTGTTTTATTTTGTAGGTAAAGGGATAAATGAAAGTTGCTCAGTCATGTCCGACTCTCTGCAACCCCATGGACTATACAGTCCATGGAATTCTCTAGGCCAGAATACTGGAGTGGGTAGCCTTTCCCTTCTCCAGGGGATCTTCCCAACCCAGGGATTGAACCTGCAGGCAGATTCTTTACCAGCCGAGCCACAATGAAAGCAGGAAATAAAGTCACTGCCTCTACTGTTTTATCATCCTCTTTACAATATATATTTGTGAAAGGTAGACTTTATGTACTTGATCCCTCTTGCCTTGGAAACATTAAATATTTTTCTATTCCCAATAACTTTGTAAAACAAATAGTTCTGCTCTTTCTTTTAATCACAGGGATGGTGAGAACAAAAATATTGTCATTAAAACAGTTATGTGCTTCAGCTGTATCAGGAGCTGGTACAATGTCAGGTCCCTTCAACCTGGTGAGCATAGGACCTGAGAGGGTCTATACACAGAATTCAGGGCATCTGTGAATCCGAAATCACATTTCTATTCTCACTAAGTTCTATCCAGAATAAAAAATTTCTTTCAGTAATGAATGTGAGCAACAATCACAGTACCAGGATATAAATATCTTTAAGTTTCATGACAGTGGTTACAATATGTTAAGATCTCATGTATTTTTGTCACCACTTTGTAAATGTAGTAGCTAGTAGATGCATTTAACTTAATAGTTACATATTAATTCATTAATTAAAAAAAAAAAACTGTGTGTTTTACTCTATCACAAATCTTTGTGTTTAACCACATTCATACAATTGATTTCCTTTGTATTCTTATGTATTTTTTCTGATGTTTTAAAAAATACTTTGAAAAGAGTCCATAGGCTGACTCAGATTTCCAAAAGTCAGGACACAGAAAGAATTTTGAACTCCTATACTGAATAACAGCTTCATATGTTTAGGTTTTAATCTTTATTTCTTTTCAAGGGTGTCGTTTTGAAACTAGTTTTAACAATGTTTTCATTCTCACTATTTTAGCCTCCATTAGAGAGATTAAGCTTGAGTTTCTTGTAGGAATTTTTACTGCCACTTTTAAAATGATGAGAATGGAAAGATCATATTTTTTAAGAATAAATTTAATGTCTTTTCAATAAATTTAATGTCTTTTCACAATGGGCCTTAAAATGAGATTCCAAAACTTCTAATTTAATACTGGAGTTATTCTCATACTTCACCAATTATTGAGACAAGAGCTGATAAAATAAAGACTTCAAACAACACCACTCTTAAACCTGGAATAAAACATGTGGAGACATATGCATTTTCCCCACTTTATCCCTCAGTAGATTAATTTGTGGCTGATTGTGAATTATGCAAAATGACCCATATATCGAAAAGTTCCCTAAAACGACATACTGTCATTCAGACACAGAATGCTTTTATTCTTTATTAAAAAAAAAAAAAATGAGACTGAGGAATTGTTGCCAAAGGGAATTAGGATTTAATCTTAGCAAATAATATCCAGGATTCTATGAATTAAACATGTAAAATGATTTAAAAGTTAAGAATTATCTCTCAAATAGCATTTCTCATTTAGGTTGAATTTTTAACAACTTGCCTGGTTTTATCTATACCTTTCTAGAGATCAAATGTCAGGGCCTGGAAATTGGGGCCAGATGGCACTAGCCAAGTTGCAATATGCAAATGCAGCAACACTTATCACACTACTTGCTTTTTACCCCTGGTGTGCATGCAGGTTGGGTGGGAGGTCTTACACAAATTTTCCCAAGGCAATCCTTTGTAAAGGCACGGTGTAGTTGTCAGGGCTTCAGTTCTTTACATTTCAGTTTCAAAAAAACTTTAAAGAGTTTTTTTTTTTTTTTTTTCGTGAGGTCACTGCCGATCATCTAAATATGTGGTAGTGGTGACACAGTAGTGGCAAAGTGATCACACATCATTACATAGTGCACACGTGATTATTTATGCCTTCTCAACCACAGTGTAAGTTACAAGCAATTATTTTTCCGTCTCCTCCATGTAATTACACTGTAATCTGCTGGGACATGTAATTGCATGGACGGCTTCTGCACTGAATTACGCAGCTCTCAGGGACCATGTGAGACCCCTGGAGCCTTTTACCAGCTAGAAGCTGGGCGGTCTCTTTGTGTAAACCTGGTGGCCTGAATATAAGGGCTATCCTGGAGGGAGATTTGCAACCCAGATGTAGTGTAGGGCCACCAGGTAAAGTGCCTATGTGAGGGAAAGCCTGTGTGTTTGACATCCAGCCTCAGCAGATGGCCTCTTGATTTCCTATCCTCAGATTATGAAATGTCTCTGGGAGAAAAGGCAGCCTTTGTGGAAGCAAAATTTTTATTGGTGGGAAATTTCTTTAGGATTTAGTGATCTTTTATTAATACTTGCCATTTTTAGACTCTATGTGTTTAATGAATATTCAGTGCTTTAAAATATACAGTTTTATGGAAATGTGTGTGCTCGAAGAAAGTGATAAATTAAATTGCTTGACAAAATGCAAAATAAATATACCATCATCCAAGAGAAAGAGGAAATGCTTTTTCTTTCTTTCTTCCCTCCTTCTTTCCTTTTTCCTTTTACCTTCCTTTCTCCCTCCGTCACTCATTTTTTTCTTTTTTTTCTCTCTCATTCTTTCTGTAAGGTACAAATGTAAAAGCAGCACATTAAGTAAATAATCTGATTTTGTGCTAATTTGCTACTATTTCTACCATGTTTATCTGTAAAGAGCAATTTTTAATCATTTACCTATTGATTTATCAGGGTGCCTTCTCAAACAGGCTCTGAGAAGCCATAGTTTGTCCAAGTGGGAATCAGGAAAATCCCCAAAGAGGCTGTGCTAGAGCTTGGTTCCTCTGGGAAGAAAGCAAGCATTAGATGGGCGTATTCCTCTATCTTTGTCTCACTGGCCTCCCAGGAAAGGTCAGGCTTTCCTCCGCTTCACTGCTGGGCTTGGCGATTATCCAGGTTGGTGTGTGGCATGTGCAGATGCCTGTTGTGTGTCTCCTGTGGGTACACGTATTTCACTGCATGCTAGGATTCTTATAAGATGAAGTTGTTGTGGACAGGCGTATCTTCAGCTAAATAGAAATTTTCTGGCAGAAGTCTGCAGAATCAGAGCTAAAGCAACAATGTTGGATTGAATCCTGTGATCAAAAAGGCAAAATCCTTGCTTGATTAGCCTTTAACAAGAACTTTGAATTAAATGTGTAGTTACAGTATTCGTCACTAGATCTTCCAAATGCATGTGAATTCTGGAGTCATTTTTCTTGAAGTGATTTGAATAAAAGAACTATTTGAAGAATTTTAAAAACAATCTTGCTCAAAAGAAGGCTATTTTGAAAATGTGTCTCTCAAATGGATCTTCCCCGACCCCTATGTTTATTGAGATAAATCGACAGTTTTTAAATGAGGAATAATTATCTTTCATCTATCACATTTTTTTCTCCAGAAAATAAAGTTTTATTCAGCACATATATTTTTTACTATTTTACTCATGTGTATGTAGATTAATATTTTTCTAATCTATTCATATGCACTCTAGTATAGTTTTATGATTTATACATTTGAGAATGAACATACATAGGTAGCTTAGGGCTTCCCAGGTGGCTCAGTTAGTAAAGAATCTGCCTGCAATGCAGGAGACCTTCTGCAGGAGACCTGGGTTCGAGCCCTGGGTTGAGAAGATTCCCTGGAGGAGGGCATGGCAACCCACTCCAGTATTCTTGCCTGGAAAATCCCATGGACAGAGTAACCTGGCAGGCTTTACCACATGGGGTGGTAAAGAGTCGGACACAACTGAGGAAGGTAATGCATACATGGGTAGATCCATATATAGGTAGATATATAGATATATAAATACAGTGGAATGATTGATTTTCATTGCTTAACATTTATAGGTGCAACTCTTATAAACTGTATACCTCAAAAAACTCTCTGAAATAAATGAACAATCAAGGTGTATCCTCACATTTAGACACTTGGATGACTCAGTTCAGTTCAGTCATTCAGTTGCGTCTGACTCTCAGACACCCTGTGGGCTGCAGCACGCCAGGCATCCCTGTCCATTACCAGCTCCCGGAGTTTACTCAAACTCATGTCCATTGAGACTTGGATGATTAGTCGTCACCAATAGTTCTAAACATGTGGTTGGCATTACCTTACAAGCCTTTAATTTCTTGTCTAATGGTTTCCTTAGAGTCACTCACTAATAAGTCATGTGTTTTCGATGATTGCAAATTTGATTTGTTTCACGTTTGGCTCTCCTTCACCACAGTGACACACACTTGTTGGGTAGAGGCTATAGTTAATTTTTTGTTGCCTATGAAAATGCTACTTTGTCTTCCTTTGACCTAGATGCTAAGTTTTCCTTAGGTTGTCATGGATTTTTGACTTTGCAAAATACTTTGAGATTTCAGACTTTTTTTTTTTTTATGTCACTACCACATTCAGGGACCTCCAGTGAAATAAATGAGAGATTCAGATGAATCTGCTTGTAGTTTTGTGTGGTATATAAAGGTCAGTGTTCAAAGGGCAACCCCTTACAATGGGGAATGCAAGTACACTCTAATTAGAAG
Organism: Bison bison bison; assembly: GCF_000754665.1. NCBI lineage: Eukaryota > Metazoa > Chordata > Mammalia > Artiodactyla > Bovidae > Bison > Bison bison. The sequence goes on along the minus strand of NW_011494602.1, from coordinate 1,262,071 downwards.
AGGCAAAACGCTCTCTGTCTGTATGAGTACCACTAAGGACTGAGCTAAATGGTTTTTTTTTTTTGCCCCCTAAAATCATTCTATTCAGTAACTATATCACTATTGTAATTTGTGGAATTTATTGAGTTGTCAACAGAAGAAAGATGTTTAAAACATTTGCCTATTAACTGATAGCTTCAAAAATCTTAGCTGCACAACTCTTCTACTACAGTGAACAATTTATTTGCTTGCCCATCACAGGTTCATTCCTAATTTTATTAAAGCTTTCAACTATAAAAACTTGAATTCAGGGTACAATAAATCCACTTTCTACATTTGTGTGAGGTTTCTCATGTTTCCTCTTAGAGTTAGACTTCATGTTGCTATCACGTGGTTCTTGCCTGGGAAAATCCCATGGACAAAGGAGCCTGGAGGGCTACAGTCCGTGGGATCGCAAAGAGTCGGACATGACTGAGTGACTGAGCACAGACATCATTTGGTTACATTAGCCCAAACCAAAGTGATAGTAAAGAAAAATTGAAGGTGCCCTAAACAGTCGACAACAGGCTGGGCATATCTGGGGGAAGGTGCCTAGTAGGAAGCCTTGTGAGAGAGGACCTGTGGGCCAAACCTCAGCTGTCCTGAGCAGGAGCTACCAGCCACCCCATGGTAACCAAGTACTTGAAAGGCAGTGGGTCCAAATTGAGATGGACGCAAATTGAGAAGTTTTCACTGTTAAAATGCACATCTATTTTGAAGATTTAGCACGAAAACAAGAACATATGCAATTGCATTAATAATTTTTAAAACATAACTTGTTGGAATGATAATACTTTGGACATATCAGCTAAATCAACTATAATTTAAACATAATTTCATCTGATTATTGTTACTTTTTAAATGTGGCTACTGGAAAATATTAAACCACATATATGCCTTGCATTATACTTCTATTGAACAGTGCTGTCTAGAAGTTAAATCAATGGGCTTTATTGGAAGCCCTTGATTCTCTTGCCAGCACAGTTTGGCTTTGGATGATACATAGAATCATAAAAGCCCTCAGTTTCTTCATCTGTGAAATGGGGATAATAACACTTCCCACTTACTGACGTCATAGGGAAGTAACTATAATATTTAATGACCCAGAGCTTGTAAATGTTGAGTTCTTTGGATCTTCTAGAGTGAAACTAGTTTTTTTTTTTTTTTCTTTTTTAAATTCCCTGAGGACTAGACTATGTGAATAAACAAATAGAGTGCATGGGAAAACACCCACACACTCACATAGCTCTGGCCCATTTTCCCTTTGGTGAATTTATAGTGGCTACAGACAGCAGGGGAAGAAAAAAAAGAATTATGTTCTTAAAAATGCCAAATGGACTGCTGTCAGGCGTGTCTAAACTTCATATGGCGTAAATATCTGTAACTCTAAAAGTGTCCATACTGAACTGGTAATTTTTGAAGTTGTGGGGACATGGGGCATGGAATTTTTATTATATGTTTGTGTGTGTATGTGTATTTATGTGTGTGTATGCATTTGAAAAGTTCACAATTAAAATGTTTTGAATAAATAACTAATGACCATTCTGCCGTATCTCATCTCTTGAAAATTTAAAAAATTTCCTTTATGCTTTCCATGACATTGTTGTAGGCGGATGCTCTCCTTCACAATAATTTTACATTTGCAACCATTCTGCCAAAGGAATATTTTTGCCCTGAGCTCAAGGTTAGATGAAACCTTTCTTTTCCTCATGATTTCAGAGAAAAATGATCCCAACATAAGCAGGAATAAATGAACCAGGATGAGTCAATGAAAAACTCATCCTTCGTCTTCCTTCCTAACTTTGTGGTGTTTTAATAGTTAATAATTTAATTCTCTTGATGTCTCTTTCCCCCAGTGGAATCAGTCTTTTTTTCCCTACCCCCAATCTCAGAATTGATGCTGTAGATATGAGGGATGCTTGTTTTTAAGCACCACGGGGTTTTTTGTTGTCAAGATGGACCCGGGTTCTTCCTGAAACACAGGAAGCATGAAATATTTTCATCCTCTGAAGAAGCAGCCTCCTGACCCGCTGGAGCCAGTGCAGTCATGCTGAGTGGTCTACGTTTTCCTGTTCCTTTGCTTTGTACAACGCGGAAGTCTTGTTTGATGTCTAAATATGAGGATGCTGGAAATTTGGCATGCCAAAGCTTGACTTTATATCCGTAATTTTCACATCCTTTATTGAGAACTACACACTTGCACGTTGTAGTGGGCTTTGGGGGGGGGGTAAATAGATGTGAGCAATTATATTTATGTATCTACTTCAGGTGTATAGCAAAAGTGTCCTTCAAAGGATGACTGCATTAGACTGGGGGAGGATATTGTGTATGTGTGTGTATGTGTGTGTGTTTGATGGAAACTAGAACAATAACTTGAAATATCATTAGGTGCTGAAAATCATAAACCTTAGCCTAGGGCTCTGATAAAACCCAGGAGACAATCTTCTTGTTTCCTTTATCATTCTGTAGGCAAGTAACTTTTATCCCCATTTTATCAATACAAATAAAAATTCTAAAGCCTGGGGAATTAAATAACATGATTAAGCCGCACAGGTCATTGAGGGTAGGAGTGAGTGGAGGGGAAGAATACCGAATGTACCTTGGAGAGAATTAGTCACTTAAGAGTAGTCATTTGAAGTGGAGAATGATAGCTATTGATTGAAATCATCCTTTGCCTAATCTTTTGAAGGAATGATGGTGTCTTAGAGAATTTAAACTGAACAAGTGTTTCACTGAGTGGGAAAATTCAGGGCCTTAACCAGTTTCCAATAGGCATCTTGGAGCTGCAGCAGCCTGGAGATCCAAGGTTTGAGCAGCGGGCTTGAAGGGCCAACCATGGGTATCAGTCTAGCTGCTCTGCATGGTGGGGCAACATGAAGGGGAGTTGAGCCTGATGAGGGAAGCTGTGCCTGGAGGAGTAGGCTTGGGTCAAGGGGAAACACATGCTCATGAAGCACAATAACACCAAGTCCCCCAGAATCCTGCAGCAGAGGAGCCAGGGTAGACACACGTGTGTGAGCACAGTGTGGTTGGGTGACTGCTTTGCAGGGCCCTAGAGGAAAGGCTGTGGAATATGTGTGATAGCCAACCATTGTGTCTGCTTGTGATAACTGAAACAGCTGTGATAAATACAAGGTTGGAAAGTAGCAAAGAGAATAAAAATACCTTAAGGGGTGGGAGGGAGTGCTCCAGATTTCCAGGGATGGTTTTACAGAAAAAGGTACATCAGTTTGTTGTCTCCTGAGAGCCGAACCTGAGGTAAGGATCTAGGTGCATTTTGGTTTAATTGGGAGCACGTCCCAGGAGGCATCAGGGAGTCAGGGATGAGGGAGAGCTACCACAAGGGTGTCTTATCAAGGATCCCCTGTGGGCAGTGGGACTTGGTTCCCCTGGGACTTCCTGAAAAACAAGCACAATGCCTTCCAAAACTGTCCACTTAAAAGACAGGAAACTGGAGTACTTAACCACTGGCTCCTGTCTGCACTGGTGGAGAGTTCCCTCCCGGGACCATGCTTACACATGGGAGCTGCACAGGGAAGCTCATGGGCCAGAGAACTGAAAGATGTCTGCTGGATTTCTTGAGGTGGAGCCGCGTGGCGTGACTTAGATCTGGATGCACTTGGAAGTCTCCAGGGTAGATTCAGCTGCTACTGGTGCTGAGCTGAGGGATACAGTCATGGAGGCATGTGTATGTGACTCTAGGTTGATAAAAGATTAAAAAGCCAAAGAGACATGGAGAAGAACATTTGCTAAGCTCCATGGAGAAGGAAATGGCAACCCACTCCAGTGTTCTTGCCTGGAGAATCCCAGGGACGGGGGAGCCTGGTGGGCTGCCGTCTATGGGGTCGCACAGAGTCGGACACGACTGAAGCGACTTAGCAGCAGCAGCAGCAGCATGGTATAAAAGAGCAAGACTGATTTTAGAAATTTAAGGAAGTCTGTGATGTTGAATATAAAGTGGTGAGTTAAGATAAAGTTGGGTATTCTACACAGAAGACAAATCATAGAGACAAGAGTCATTCTATGGAGTTTCAATTTTATATTTTTAGAGTCCAGCATCTAGGTCAATAGTGTCCAAAGTAGACATTCCTTTTTTTAAAAAACTTTTTTTATATAGACAGTTTTAAAAGTTTTATTGAATTTGTTATAACATTGCTTCTGTTTTATGTTGCGGTATTTTGGCTGCGAGGCATGTGGGATCTTAGCTTCTTGAGCAGGGATCAAACCCACGCTCCCTGCATTAGAAGGCGAAGTGTTAACCACTGGACTGCTAAGTCCTTTCTTAATTATGTATTTTTTATCCTAAAAAGGAAAGACAATTGAACTTGATAACTGTTTAATACATGGCTGGGCCACAGCACTGGCATTCAGTCCTGGTAACACAGAAAATGTAGTACATGGTGTGGGAGGAGGTGAGTAGAAAGCATGGGAGTGCCTCCTCCCACCAGGCAGTGTGGTGGTAGCAACACCGCCTCGTTGGCTCTCATAGCCTGTTGCAATGTGTTGTTAGTTAAGTGCAGCTGGTTGGATAGAATCATGGACTTAATTAAGGGGTGTTCACTGAACTTCTTCTCACAAAATGGACAAGGGCATTAAAGAAGATTCTTGAAAAGAACCGTCACCTTGAAGATAATACCAGTTAAGCAATGATAAGAAAACAGAAATGCCAGCAGCATTGACTTTATCCTGTTCTTACAGCAATTGCTTCATCCATCCTGTCATGCGATAACAGTGAAATAATAAGAAGTAGGCCCAAAAAAGAAAGCAGAAAAATAGAAATAATTAAGAAGACTTGGGACTTCCCTGGTGGTCCAGTGGTTAAGACATCATCTTTCAATGCAGGGGCTGTGGATTTGATCCCCGAGCTAGATCTCACATGCCGCATGGCCAAAAAAACCAAAACATAAAACAGAACCAGCATTGTAACAAATTCAATGAAGACTTCTACAAAATCTTTAAAAAAGGAACACTGAAATGTGGGCTTAAAACCATTGCTACTAAAAATATCGTCCAGGTCACACCTCAAGAAGACGCTGTTTCTTGAGATGTTAGCTATTGTAAAGTCATTTTGATTAGTAAGCTTTTTGGAAATAGTATACTGTTTCATATTCTTTTTTATATTTCTACTTCTTGCCTTTTTTTTTTTACCACACATAAGGAGTATTAGTACAGTATATGTATATAATGTATAGACAGAATCCATATACATATGTATGTACATGCATGTACATATATACATATATATTTAAATATGCATGTGTTATTGATAAAGGCTAAAATTTTCTCCCCTCATTATCAGACTCTGAAACAAGGACCAGGGCAGGTAACTTGCTTGGGAGGTGATTTCAGGAAAGACATAAGATGGTGAGGAAGTGACACATGGAAGAGAGAAATGCCAATAATGGGTGTGAGTACAGTGGACAGCTAGTGCTCAGTTCAGTTTGGGGCCATCTAAGAACCACATGAATGCACCCTAAAATTGCCCACTGAGAGCTAGGATTGTTGGAGTAATTTCCACTGATTCATAACCCTCATTTGTTGAGCTTTTTCCATGGAAGCATTTAATTGCTGGGTTTTCCAATGTGCCCCTCTGTGTGGGTCATGAGGTCCCTCTGTCCAAGGATGGAGGCCCCTGGAGAAAGCCCCATGCAATGATCAGAGGATGCACGCACCCGTGGGGGCAGTTGTGTCAACATGCTGGGTACTGTTTCCTAAGTCATGGGTGGAAACAGAGTTGGGGTAAGTGGATATAAGGCAGGACATAATAATAACTGGTAATGACTGAGAGCATCAGTTATTGTCTCCATCATAAATATTTGAAGATTGGTTTTCTAGGTAAAGAGAGAAGATGTATGCTAGATGGAGATGTTCAGAATTGAGGTTCAGAAAGGTCCCTTGGGCAGCAGTGTGATAGTGAATATTTAGGAGGAACAGGAGAGAGGAGACTGGAAGACCTGTCTTCCTGATGTTGCAGTAATCCAAGTGACCAACGAAGGTAGATCTGAGGAGTAAAGTCTAGTGGTGCGTTTGGTCTAAGTATAAAGATCTTGGTGGCTGATTTGATGTTAAAGAGTGAAAGAAGAAACCATAGGTTGATCCCCAGACTTTGCCTTGAGTTAAAGTGAAAGTGAAGTCGCTCAGTCGTGTCCAACTCTTTGCGACCCCACGGGCTGTAGCCTACCAGGCTCCTCCGTCCATGGGATTCTCCAGGCAAGAATACTGGAGTGGGTTGCCAGTACCTTGAGTTACTGGACTGATAAAGACCAAGAAGAATAGAAGAGAGGGAAAGGGAGGTGATGTCATGGTCTGTCTGAGCAGCTTCAGTGTCACATGTCTGAGGGATAAATAGCCGGCAGAGAGGTAGATAGAGTGTTCTGGAATCCAAGAGGGAGCAAGTCAGTGAAAAACCATTTGGGAAGTATAAGTTAAAAGCACTTCCAGAAAAGTATCTAGGCAGCATCTCTAGATTAGAAAAAGCATTTACAGATGTTTAGAAGGGTGTCTCTTAAATGTAATGTGCTCATAAACTACCGTGTGATCCTGCTAAAAGGCAGATCTTGGCTTAGGGTGTCTGAGGTGAGGCAGGAGAGTCTGCATTTCTAACCAGCTCCAAGGTAATACTGATGCTGGTGGCTTTGGACCACATGGTGAGGAGCAGAGATTTAAAGGATGAGATGAAAGAAGGTTCTAGAAGTCTGACCATTTAAAATTGACATGGAGAAAATAAAGTAATACCCCCTGAAATCTGCACTCATAACATTCGACAGATAATAATAAGGAAAATTTGTCTATGGATTCATCATGGAATACTTGCTAAGAATGGCTCAGTGACCAAAGTCAGTGCAGATGTTCTTGAGTGTAGGCAGGATAACATGTATATAGATATAGCTGGGCAAAAGGAGGTGGGTAGGTTGTGGAGGAGTAATTCTCTGAAACCTTATTCAATTTCTTGCTTAGGAAAGCAGGAGTCAGTGGAAAAAGTTGATTATCTCTTCTGCTGCTGCTGCTGCTGCTGCTAAGTCGCTTCAGTCATGTCCGACTCTGTGTGACCCGATGGACAGCAGCCCACCAGGTTCCCCCATCCCTCGGATTCTCCAGGCAAGAACACTGGAGTGGGTTGCCATTTCCTTCTCCAATGCATGAAAGTGAAAAGTGAAAGTGAAGTCGCTCAGTCATATCCGACTCTCTGCGACCCCATGGACTGCAGCCTACCAGGCTCCTCTGTCCATGGAATTTTCCAGGCAAGAGTACTGGAGTGGGGTGCCATTGCCTTCTCCGTGATTTTCTCTAAGAAAGTATATTTAAGAGATAGCAGCAAAGAAGTGAAACCCAGAGAATTCAGTTTTCTCCCTTGCTTGGTTGGTCCTTTGGGAGATGCTAACCAAATAAATACCCAGAAGTGAAATAGGGGGGTTGTAGAGATGATGTAGAGAGAGTGAGGGTATGTTAATGACAATGAAGCCATTGAGAAAGACAATCAATACACAGAACTGGAGGGGGGAAAAAAAAAAGAAAATGGAGGGAAGCAAACTCAACACTAAATAAAGAATTAAAGTACCTTGACTGTGGTGATGGTATCATCAGTGTTAGCCTATGTCCAAACTCATCGAATTGTATACATTGAATGAGTGCAGCTTTTTTGCATATCAATTACACCTTAATAAAGCTGTAAACAAAGTTTAAAGAACCACAGAGAAAATTGGGGTTGTGCTGTCCAAGTGACTAACAGATCCACAAACACAGCAAAACAATATGGAAATAAATGCACTTCAGTTCACTACATGCTGGAGCAAAATGGGAAAATGTGAAAGTCAGATCAAGAAGTTAATTGAGATTGTCAAACCTTAAATTAAGAATTTAGAACAGAGACCAGAAGAATTCAGAACTTATACCCAAGTAACTATAGCGAAATATTTATTACAGAGTATGAGAAGTAAATGTGGGCCTTGCTACTCAGAACATTTGAATTGAACTTTGAAGATGTCTGGCTATGAAGAAAAGTAACAGTAAATAAAGGCTGTTACCTTCTTTGTCAGGTGTGAGAATCCTTTGCTGGTATGTCTGATGGATTTCTTTCAAATCCTTGTTCTGCATCCAGGAATATGCTCCTGTAAAAATATGAATAGTTGAAGTCCCCCAAGCAAATTGTCCCCTTCAGTTCAGTTCAGTCGCTCAGTCATGTCTGACTCTTTGTGACCCCATGAACTGTAGCACGCCAGGCCTCCCTGTCCATCACCAACTCCCAGAGTCCACCCAAACCCATGTCCATCGAGTCAGTGATGCCATCCAACCATCTCATCCTCTGTCGTCCCCTTCTCCTCCTGCCCTCAATCTTTCCCAGCATCAGGGTCTTTTCCAGTGAGTCAGTTCTTCACATCAGGTGGCCAAGGTATTGGAGTTTCAGCTTCAACATCAGTCCTTCCAATGAACACCCAGAACTGATCTCCTGTAGGATGGACTGGTTGGATCTCCTTGCAGTCCAAGGGACTCTCAAGAGTCTTCTCCAACACCACAGTTCAAAAGCATCAATTCTTCAGCGCTCAGCTTTTTTCACAGTTCAACTCTCACATCCATACACAACCACTGGAAAAACCATAGCCTTGAGTAGACGGACATTTGTGGCAAAGTAATGTCTCTCCTTTTGAATATGCTATCTAGGTTGGTCATAACTTTCCTTCCAAGGAGTAAGCGTCTTTTAATTTCATGGTTGCAATCACCATCTGCAGTGATTTTGGAGCCCAGAAAAATAAAGTCAGCCACTGTTTCCACTGTTTCCCCATCTATTTGCCGTGAAGTGATGGGACCAGATGCCATGATCTTAGTTTTCTGACTGTTGAGCTTTAAGCCAACTTTTTCACTCTCCTCTTTCACTTTCATCAAGAGGCTCTTTAGTTCTTCTTCACTTTCTGCCATAAGGGTGGTGTCATCTGCATATCTGAGGTTATTGATATTTCTCCTGGCAATCTTGATTCCAGCTTGTGCTTCCTCCAGCCCAGCGTTTCTCATGATGTACTCTGTTTACAAACATACATATT
>NW_011494602.1:1239796-1252918 GCF_000754665.1 Bison bison bison | reverse complement strand
ATAGCATTTCTTCCAAGGAGCAAGTGTCTTTTAATTTCATGGCTGCAGTCACCATCTGCAGTGACATTGGAAGCCAAGAAAATAAAGTCTGTCACAGTTTCCACTGTTTCCACATCTATTTGCCATGAAGTGATGGGACAAGATGCCATGATCTTTGTTTTTTGAATGCTGAGTCTTAAGCCAGCTTTTTCACTCTTCTCTTTCTCTTTTCTCAAGAGGCTCTTTAGTTCCTCTTCAATTTCTGCCATAAGGGTGGCGTCATCTGAATATCTGAGGTTATTGATATTTCTCCTGGCAATCTTGATTCCAGCTTGTGCTTCCTCCAGCCCAGCGTTTCTCATGATGTACTCTGTTTACAAACATACATATTTGTGTGATCATATTTTCTTACTCATCTATACTGATATCTTTCTGAAATCTTCTAATAGATGTCAAAAAGAAAAAATACCATGAGCTGTATCTTAACTAGCACAACTTTAGACAAGAACTTCTAAAAAAATTTCAATGTTTTTTTAATTGCTATAGAGTTGATTTATAATATTGTGGTAGTTTCAGATGTACAGCAAAGTGACTAAATTATACATATATGTTTTATCCAGATTCTTTTTCATTATACATTACTACAGTATACTATATATAGTTCCCTGTGCTATACAATAAATCCTTACTATTTGTCTATTTTATATATAGGACATACTGTCATTGTAGATAAGAATTTTTTTTTTTTAACTTTTAATTTTGCATTGGGGTATAGCTGACTAACAAACTATGCTGTGATAGTTTCAGGTGAACAGTGAAGGGTCTCAGCCATACATATACATGTATCCATTCTCCCCCAAACTCCCCTCACATCTAAGCTTCCACATAACATTGAGCTGAGTTCCCTGGGCTATAGAGTAGGTCCTTGTTGATTATCCATTCTAAGTATATCAGTGTGTACATGTCTATCCCAAACTCCCTAACTATCTCTTCTCACCTTTCCCCGGGCAACCATAAGTTTGCACTCTAAGTCTGTGGGTATCTTTCTGTTTTGTAAGTGACTTCATTTGTATCATTTCTTTTTAGATTCCACATATAAGGGATGTCATACAGTATTTCTCTTTCTCTAGACAAGAACTTCTAAATGAACATTTAACTTAATATGTATAGAAAGTCATTTAAAAACACAGTAAACATAAAATATTTTAAATAATGATAATTTCTAATGTCTTTCTAACCAACATTTGAAAATATTTTTTTCTCCACATTTCAAAGACAAGTAATCATTCATTTCTCTGTGTGTAGAATAACAAAATTATGTCTAATTGTTTTTCTGGAAACTGATTTATTTTTATTGTGCCAGTTACTATTAATTTCTCTAATTAATATGTCATGTATTCCCCTTTTTTTCTTCCAATTTTCTTCCAAGAAATAACTAACACACTTCATTATAGGGTTTAAGGTGCACACATGACTTGACTTCCATACATCATGAAATGATTACCGTAAGTTTAGTGAACATCCATCATCTCAGATAGATACAAAGATAAAGTAAAACCATATTTTTTTTTCTTCTGATGAGGACTCGAGATTTACTTTTCTGTAGCTGTTCAGTTGCTCAGTCATGTCCATGACCCCATGGACAGCAAATGTCATGCCTTGCTGTCCTTCACCATCTCAAGTCTGCTTGAACTGACATCCATTGAGTCAGTGATGCTATCCAACCATCTCATCCTCTGTCACCCCCATCTCTGCCTGCCTCCACTCTTCCCGAGCATCAGTGTCTTTTCTAACGAATCAGCTCTTCCCATCAGGTGGCCAAAGTACTGGAGTTTCAGCTTCAGCATTAGTCCTTTCAATGAATATTCAGGACTGATTTCCTTTAGGATTGATTGGTTTGCTCTCCCTGAACTCCAAGGGACTCTCAAGTCTTCTCCAACACCACAGTTTAAAACCATCAATTCTCCAACTATCAGCCTTCCTTATTGTCCAACTCTCACATCCATACATGACTACTCAAAAAACCATAGCTTTGACTAGATGGACTTTTGTTGGCAAAGGACTGGCTCTGCTTTTTAATATGCTGTCTAGGTTGGTCATAGCATTTCTTCCAAGGAGCAAGTGTCTTTTATTTATTTATTTATTTATTTTTTAAATTAATTTTATTCTATTCTCAAGGAGTAAGTGTCTTTTAATTTCATGGCTGCAGTCACCATCTGCAGTGATTTTGGAGCCCAGAAAAATAAAGTCTGACACTGTTTCCACTGTTTCCCCATCTATTTGCCATGAAGTGATGGGACCAGATGAATGTTGAGTGTTAAGTCAGCTTTTTCACTCTCCTCTTTCACCTTCATCTAGAGGCTTTTTAGTTCCTCTTCAATTTCTGCCATAAGGGTGGCGTCATCTGAATATCTGAGGTTATTGATATTTCTCCCAGCAATCTTGATTCCAGCTTGTGCTTCATCCAGCCTGGCATTTTGCATGATATACTCTGCATATAAGTTAAATAAGCAGGATGACAATATACAGCCTTGACATACTCCTTTCCCAACTTGGAACCAGTTTGTTGTTCCCTGTCCAGTTCTCTGTTGCTTCTTGATCTGCACACATAATCCTCAGGAGGCAGGTGAGGTGGTCTGCTATTCCCATCTCTTTAAGATTTTTCTATAGCTTTTTGTGATCCACACAGTCAAAGGCTTTAGCATACTCAATAATGTAGAAGTAGATGTTTCTCTGGAATTCTCTTGCTTTTTCTATGATCCAGTGGATGTTGGCAATTTGATCTCTGGTTCCTGTGCCTTTTCTAAATCCAGCTTGAACATATGGAATTTGGAAGTTCTTGGTTTATGTACTGATGAAGCCTAGCTTGAAGAATTTTGAGCATTACTTTGGATGCATGTAAGATGAACGCAATTGTGTGGTAGTTTGAGCATTCTTTGGAATTGCCTTTCTTTGAGATTGGAATGAAAACTGACCTTTTTCAGTCCTGTGGCCACTGCTGAGTTTTCCAAATATGCTGGCATATTGAGTGCAGCACTTTCACAGCATCATCTTTAGGATTTGAAATAGCTCAGCTGGAATTCTATCACCTCCACTAGCTTTGTTTGTAGTGGTGCTTCCTAAAGCTCACTTGACTTTGCCCTCCAAGAAGTCTGACTCTAGCTGAGTGATCACACCAACTTGGTTATGTGGTCATGATGACCTTTTTGTATAGTTCTTCTGTGTATTCTTGCCACCTCTTCTTAATATCTTCTGCTTCTGTTAGGTCCAAACTTTTCTTTTATTTTGCCCGTCTTTGCATGAAATGTTTCTTTGGTATCTCTAATTTTCTTGAAGAGATCTCTAGTCTTCCCATTCTACTGTTTTCCTCTATTTCTTTGCATTGTTCACTTAAGAAGGCTTTCTTATTCTCCTTCCTGTTCTTTGGAACTCTACATTCAAACAAGTATATCTTTCCTTTTCTCCTTTGCCTTTTACTTCTCTTATTTTCTCAGCTATTTGTAAGGCTTCCTTAGACAACCATTATGCCTTCTTGCATTTCTTTTTCTTGGGGATGTTTGTGATCACCTCCTCCTGTGCAATGTTATTAATCTCCATCCATAGCTCTTCAGGCACTCTGTCTATCAGACCTAATCCCTTGAATCTATTTGTCACTTCCACTGTATAATTGTAAGGGATATGATTTAGGTCATACCTGAATGGCCTAGTGGTTTTATCTACTTTCTTCATTTTAAGTCTGAATTTGGCAATAAGGATTTCATAATCTGAGCCACAGTCAGCTCCCAGTTTTTGCTGACCATATAGAGCTTCACCATCTTTGGCTGCAAAGAATATAATCAGTCTGATTTTGGTATTGATCATCTGGTGATGTCCATGTGTAGAGTTATTTCTTGTGTTGTTGGTAGATGGTGTTTGCTATGCCTGGTGTGTTCTCTTGGCAAAACTCTGTTAGCCTTTGCCCTACTTCATTTTGTATTCCAAGGCCAAACATGCCTCTTACCCCAGGTATCTCTTGACAAAAGTAGAAATACTTTTGCATTTTAGTCCCCCATGATGAAAAGGGCATCTTTTTTAGGTGTTAGTTGTAGAAATTCCTGTAGGTCTTCATAGAACCATTTAACTTAACTTCTTTGGCATTAGTGGTCGGGGCATAGACTTGGATTACTGTGATATTGAATGATTTGCCTTGGAAATGAGAAATCATTTTGTCATTTTTGAGATTGTACCCAAGTACTGCATTTCAAACTCTTTTGTTAACCATGAGGGCTACTCCATTTCTAAGGGTTCTTGCCCACAATTGTAGATATAATGGTCATCTAAATTAAAGTCAACAATTCCATCCATTTTAGTTCACTGATTCCTAAAATGTCTATGTTCACTCTTGCCATCTCCAGTTTTCTGGCACTTCCAATTTACTTTGATTCATGGACCTAACATTCCAGGTTCCTACACGATATTGTTCCTTACAGCATTGGACTTTACTTCCATCACCAGTCACATCCACAACTGGGCATTGTTTTCACTTTGGCTCAGCCTCTTCATTCCTTCTGGAGCTCTTCTCTGCTCTTCTTTAGTAGCATTTTGGGCACCTACTGATGTGGGGAGTTCAACTTTCAGTGTCATATCTTTTTGCCTTTTTGTATTGGCATTTTGCATGGTATACTCTGCATATAAGTTAAATAAGCAGGGTGACAATATACAGCCTTGACATACTCCTTTCCCAACTTGGAACCAGTCTGTTGTTCCCTGTCCAGTTCTCTGTTGCTTCTTGATCTGCACACATAATCCTCAGGAGGCAGGTGAGGTGGTCTGCTATTCCCATCTCTTTAAGATTTCATTGGGTTCTCAAGGCAAGCGTTCTGAAGCAGTTTGCCATTCCTTTTTCCAGTGGACCACATTTGTCAGAACCCTGTACCATGGTTTTTTCTTGTGATGAGGATTCAGGATTTACTCTCTTAGCAACCTTTATATATAAAATCCAGCAATACTAATGATATTAATCATGTTGTGTGTTATACTCCTAGTACATTTATCTTATAATTGGAAGTTTGTACTCTTTAACCATGTCATTTAAATCTCCTTCCTCTCCCCCCCCCCCCCCCCCCCCCCGCCTCTGTTGACCAGACATCTGATCTCCTTTTCTACAAGTTCGTTAGGATGCTTGTTGGAGGGCTTCCCTGGTGGCTCAGATGGTAAAGAATCTACCTGCAATGCGGAAGACCTGGGTTCCATCTCTGGGTTGGAAAGATCCCCTGGAGAAGGGAACAGCTACCCACTCCAGTTTTCTGGCCTGCAGAGTTCCATGGACTGTATAGTCCATGGGTCTCGAAGAGTTGGACACAACTGAGCAACTTTCACTTTCTCTTTGGTTGTTAGAAGTATAACTGACCTACAATACTGTGTCAGCTCCTGGTGCACAGCATAGTCATTTCATGTTTTTGTACCTTTCAAAATGATCTCCACAATAAGTCTACTTAACATCTGTCACCATACGAAGATATTACATTATTACTGACTGTATTCCCCATTCTGTACTGTATATTCCATTCCCATGACTCATTTATTTTGTAACTGGGAGGTTGTACCTCTTAATTTCCTTCATCTATTTCACTCATCTCACTACCCTTCTCCCCTCTGGCAACCACTTGTATCTATGACCATGTTTTTGTTTTGTTATGATTGTTCATTTGTTTTGTTTTTTAGATGCCACATATAGTGAAACCATATAGTATTTGTCTTTCCCTGTCTGATTTACTTCACTTAGCGTAATACTTTCCAGATCCATTGATGTCAAAGATTTCATTCTCTTTTCAAAGATTTCATTCTCTTTTATGACTGATTAATATTCCACATGTTTTTTATCCATTCTTCTACCAATGGGCACTTAAATTTGCTTCCATCTCTTGACTATTGTGAATAATGCTGCAGTAAATATAGGAGTGCATATATCTTTCCAAATTAGTGTTTTGTTTTCTCTGGGAAAATACCCAGAAGTTGAATTGCTGGATCATATAGTGGTTCTATTTTTAATTTTTTGAGGTATCTTCATACTGTTTTGCATAGTGGTTGCACCAATTTATATTCCCACCGAAAGTGCATGAGAGTTCCCTTTTCTCCACATCCTTGCCAACACTTGTTATTTGTTGTCTTTTTGATAATAGCAATCTGATAGGTGTGAAGTGATATCTCACTGTGGTTTTGACTTGAAGTTCCCTGGTGATTAATGATGTTGAGCATCTTTTCATGTGTCTGGTGGCTGTCTGTATGTCTTCTTTGGATAAATGTTCATTTAGGTCCTCTGCCCATTTTTAAAATCAGGTTGTTTGTTTTTTGATGCTCCTTGTATAGTTTGGATATGAACCAATCTTTTATTAATGTATCATGTATTTTAATATGATAACTAATAGAAAGGTTTTATTTGTTTTAGGACAGAACAATGATGGACATTTTGATATTTATTTTTTAATATATATTTCTTCAGAACCATGAAGTGTGCTTAAGTACTCCCAAGGTTGTGGAAAAACTATTTGAAACGTTCATAAAATTAACTTTGAAGTGTTCATATGGAAAATTCCCTCAGATTAATATATATTTTCAAAATGTGCAATATATATGAATGACAAATATCTCTTCATTTTCCCTCCTATTTTCTCATTTTGGTCTACTAGAAGTCCAGATTGAAGCAGAATTAATAGTGTGTATACTCTAACAAGTTAAAAGGAAAAGCTTATCAGTTTTATCATCTCATCTTACGTGAATTGATTAAATACCTTCTTGTGGGCATTGCTGTGTCAGGTACTTTGCAAAATAAGTTAATCATTCATTGGCCTGATCAGATCCTATAATCAGCTGATAGCAATGTGTTCTACAACCTGGAAACAGAACGGGTCCGTAAACAATTCTGCCCTAAACATTGGATCAAAGCAGTACTTACCACTTACTGGTTTAGCCCATTGGTTCATTCATGAAACACTGGCAGTATCCTTGCATCAACATTCTGTGAGGCTCTCACATAAGAAACAGTCCTGTGATGAGTTCATATTTTAATGGGATTAATATATAAACAAATAATTAGGCTTAAATACTTTAGGAACTATAATAAGTTATCTATAAAATGCTGAGAAAAGTCTATGAAACATAACTCCATCTGGCAGAATCCTTCTCAAAGGATATGTCATTTGAACTAGTCTTGATAGGTAAATAGGGATTTTTTTCTGGGAAAAAGAGTGGGGGATGAACAAAACCTATGCAAAGTCACAGAAGTGTAATAAAACATTCACTGTCAAGGTCTGAAGGGAAGAATAAGTGTGGGTGCAGAATAAAGAAGGGAAAGGGAAAGTAATACAACCAAGAGGTTACAGAGAACCTATAAATTTATGTTATACTGAGTATATAAATCAGAGTTCTAAGTTGTAAACAACAGAATTCAAAATCAATGTCATGGAAATCCAGAGAGGGAAGACTTTCAAAAAGACGGGAGTGGAAAAGTATGAGATTAAGCAACATGAGGACTGAAATTGGACCACTGAACTCATCAGTTACTAAAGCTCTGCTATAGTAGTAAGAGACTCTTCTCTAGGGCAGGCACAGATCAATAGTATCAACATCATTTAGAAATTTGTTAGAAATGCAGAATCTAGAGCCTGACCCAGACTTACTGAATCAGAAAATTAGAGATAAAATCCATCATTTAGAGGATTCTTACACAAGCTGAAGGTTGAGAATTGCTGCTGGAGTGTGCCTGGGAAAGAAGGATTTTTGTGGCTTGGAGATAAAAACAATAAGTGCAGAAGAACAAACTGTCCCTTTGTTAAGTTTGTTGGGAAAAAAAGAAAGAAAAGAAAAAAAATGGTGGTTTTGGAGAGGAGGTAGGATCAAGGAAGCATAATAATCCATCATGAATTTCACTTATTCATACTTTTACTTTTTCTAATGGTGTTTTTTTAATTTATTAAAATTTTAACTTTTTAAATAGTCAGATCTTGTGAATTTGTGTGATTATTTTCCATTGCAAACTTGTTTGCATATATTTCCATATTTTCTATTACCTTGCCATGACTTACGTTCTTCCATCTTACATTTAAAAAATATGTCTGGAGTTTATTTCAGCGAATACAGGGTTGAATGGCTCTGAAGTGAAATATTTTTCCCTCAAAAGCCAGTTTCCTCAAAGTTGTTGATTTACTCTTCTGTCCCTAATTCTGTGTTATGAATATCTTCCTTTCTCAGATATTAAGTCCTTAAACAAATATTTAATGAAGCGGCCCCTGCATGATGTATCCTTCCTTTTTTAAAATTAATTTATTTTTTAATTGAAGGATAATTGCTTTACAGAATTTTGTTGTTTTCTGTCAAACCTCAGCATGAATCAGCCATAGGTATACATATATCCCCTTCCTTTTGAACCTCCCTCCCATCTCACCCCTCTAGGTTGATACAAAGCCCCTAATTGGGTTTCCTGAGCCATACAGCAAATTCCCGTTGGCTGTCTAGTTTACATATGGTAATGTAAGTTTCCATGTTACCCTTTCCATACATCTTACCCTCTCCTCCCCTTTCCCCATGTCCATAAGTCTATTCTCTTTGTCTGTTTCTCCACTGCTCCCCTGTGAATAAATTCTTCAGTACTATTTTTCTAGATTCCGTATATATGCATTAGAATATGATATTTATCTTTCTCTTTCTGACTTCACTCTTTAATAGGTTCTAGGTTCATCCTCCTCATTAGAACTGACTCATCCTTCTGAGGAAAGACACACCCCAGTATTATCTCTTGATAAGTTTATGATTAGTTAAATCTGATGATTATCTTCAAATTAATTCTTTCAAGACAGGTCTCCCTTATTCAATTCTTATATGGACATCAGTGGAGATGTAGATTATAAATATAAAATTTTCTCAACATTCAGAAAACTAAAGTCATGGCATTCAGTCTCATCACTTCGTGGTAAATAGTTGGGGAAACAATGGAAACAGTGACATATTTTATTTTGGGGGGACTCCAAAATCACTGCAGATGGTGACTATAGCCATGAAATTAAAAGACACTTACTCCTTGGAATAAAAGCTGTGACCAACCTAGACCGCATACTAAGTAGACACATTACCTTGCCAACAAAGGTCTGTCTAGTTAAAGCTATGGTTTTTCCGGTAGTCATGTATGGATGTGTTGTACTATAGAGAAAGTTGTACTACAGAGAAAGCTGAGCACCAAAGAATTGATGGTTTTGAACTGTGGTGTTGGAGAAGACTTTTGAGAGTCCCTTGGACTGCAAGGAGATCCAACCAGTCTGTCCTAAAGGATACCAGTCCTGGGTGTTCATTGGAAGAACTGATGTTAAAGCTGAAACTCCAATACTTTGGCCACCTGATGTGAAGAACTGACTCATTGGAAAAGACCCTGATGCTGGGAAAGATTGAAGGCAGGAGGAGAAGGGGACAACAGAGGCTGAGATGCTTGGATGGCATCACTGACTCAATGGACATGAGTTTGAGTGATCTCCTGGACTTGGTGGTGGACAGGGAAGCCTGACGTGCTGCAGTCCATGGGGCTGCAAAGATTCAGACACAACTGAGCAATTGAATTTTAACTTTATTTTAACCCAATTTCAGGCTAACAATAGAGATCAACTCTAGGTCAGTGGTTCTCAGAATCCTAGCCTCTCATTGTACTTCAAGGAGCCTGGATCTCAGTACCTATATTAATTCTTCCGGTAATACTGTTCTACATCAAAGTTTGAGAACCATCACTCCAGTGCTTTCAGATTTTATCTTTTATACACAACTGAATGGAGTTGAAACAGTGAAGGTAGTATTCAAATCAGTAAGACCCAGGTATACTCACGCAAAGGCTTCTCAGGTGCCACTTAGTGGTAGAGAACCCACTGTGCAATGCAGGAGGTGCAAGGGACCTGGGTTCGATCCCTGGGTCAGGAAGATCCACTGGAGGAGAGCATGACAACCCACTCCAGTATCCTTGCCTGGAGAATCCCACGGACAAAGGAGCCTGGCAGGCTATGGTCCATGGGGTTTCAAAGAATTGGACATGACTGAAGCGCCTTAGCACACATGCACGCTCACACCCAGACAACCATATTGGCACAGAGAGCTGATTCTTGGACCAAGTTATCCAGAGAGCACATTCATTCTTTACCTCCCATGACAGTAGTGTGCTGAGTAATTCTAATGGTTTTTTCATTTTGAAAGTGTTAGCATTCATGAGCAGATCAACATACTGGAGCAGCTGGTTTACCATTGCTCAAATGTTGAAAGATGGCTTCGGTTTGGACATGGTTCTGCGTTTTTAAAATTCATGAAATTAAAGTTGCCTTAACCATAGGATTTGAGTTCTGTCCACATTGATAATTCAATGAGTAGCACAGTGCTTATCTCTTATATATATATATGTGTGTGTGTGTGTGTGTGTGTGTTTAATTGAAGTATAGTTGATTTACAATGTTATGTTAAGATGTCCCTTAAATTTGTGTTCACCATGGGTGGGTGCCAATATTTATTGTACAATGTGTGGGTGATATATTTGATTTCAAATTATATTTTTCTTCTTTGCTAAAGATCAGCATTCTTTTTGGTTTCTATTAAAATTATATTCCATGGTGGGGGTAAATTACCTGCTGTAGAAAGACACTGACATTTCAGATTGGCTAACACTTCAAATATTTCTCAGGTGTAAATCTTTTAGCAAAACTTCAACACACTTGACCAAATACATTATTTTCTCTTTGAGTATATTTAAACCCAATATATTTTAAAGCAAAATTAATTCATCTCTTTCTGATTTATTTACAATAAACTAGTAAAATTGCCATTTTAAAGAATTATCTAATGGCTGTTAAGTCTTTTGAGCATTTTTATTTATTTTTTATGAGAAAGCTAAAAAACACCTTTGAACTTAAGATTGGTAATAAAGAAAGCATTAAAGACTGCAGATTGGATCTTGGAAACCAAGGTATTGTTAACATATAAACACAGGGTAGGGACGTGGGGGAGGAGTTGGGAAAACCCCTTCATCAAGCTTCCTGAGAATGTCTAAGTATTATTTCATCTTTGTATAAAGTAGCGACAGTAGATATTTTAAAATAGAGACTGGGCAGAGGCCCAGTTGCAACATTAAGTTTCTTTTCTTAATTTTTCAAATAAAGCATTTCTTTCTTTTCTCTACCTTTCTTGGATGAATTCCACAATAAGATCTTCTGGGACGTTATCCCTCCTCCAGTCCTCCTAGCCCTGCTACCAAAAGCCTAACCCTTCACCACAAAATAGACATAAAGGGTCAGGTACCTGACCAGAGAAGGTACCTGAAAAAAGAAACCCAAAAACTGTGGGTTCACATTATTATTGAGGAAGAAGATGAAAAAATTAGAGAAATGTTTCATGTTTCTGAAAGAGTACAGATTTCCAAAGTGGTTGCCCATAAACTTTGTCATTAGAGTGCTCTAATAATGGCTACTGATGTGTGATTCAACTGGTAGGATGTTTCAGTGGAAATCGAAAGCCAGTTTTAAAGTGTGGCCCATCATTCCATAGTGTTACATTTGGCAAATGGTATCATCAATTATTAAGTCTATGATAATCACATGATTATATCAGATTGAAAATCCTATGTCCTTTCATCAGGGGAGCCTGTCACATTTCTGTTTCATCTTTGTAGGTATATTATAGTGGAAATTGTACAAGTATTAGTCACTCAGTCGTGTCTGACTCTTTATGACCTTGTGGCCTGTAGCCAAGCTTCTCTGTCTGTGGAATTCTCCAGGCAAGAATACTGGAGGGGGTAGCCATTATCTTCTCCAGGGGATCTTCCTTGCCCAGAGATTAAACCCTGGTTTTCTGCACTGCAGATGGATTCTTTACCATCTGAGCCACCAGGGAAGTCCACATTATAGGAGTTATTAGTTATATTATATAGTAGGTATATTGTGCTATATTCAGTTCAGTTCAGTCACTCAGTCGTGTCTCACTCTTTGAGACTCCATGAATTGCAGCACTCCAGGCCTCCCTGTCCATCACCAACTCCTGGAGTTCACTCAGACTCACGTCCATTGAGTCAGTGATGACATCCAGCCATCTCATCCTCTGTCGTCCCTTTCTCCTCCTGCCCCCTATCCCTCCCAGCATCAGAGTCTTTTCCAATGAGTCAACTCTTCGTGTGAGGTGGCCAAAGTACTGGAGTTTCAGCTTTAGCATCATTCCTTCCAAAGAACACCCGGGACTGATGTCCTTCAGAATGGACTGGTTGGATCTGCTTGCAGTCCAAGGGACTCTCAAGAGTCTTCTCCAACACCAGAGTTCAAACGCATCAATTCTTTGGTGCTCAGCCTTCTTCACAGTCCAACTCTGACATCCATACATGACCACAGGAAAAACCATTGCCTTGACTAGACAAAACTTTGTTGGCAAAGTAGTGTCTCTGCTTTTGAATATGCTGTCTAAGTTGGTCATGACTTTCCTTCCAAGGAGTAAGCGTCTTTTAATTTCATGGCTACAGTCACCATCTGCATTGATTTTGGAGCCCAGAAAAATAAAGTCTGACACTGTTTCCACTGTTTCCCCATCTATTTCCCATGAAGTGATGGGACCGGATGCCACGATCTTCATTTTCTGAATGTTGAGCTTTAAGCCAACTTTTTCACTCTCCACTTTCACTTTCATCAAGAGGCTTTTGAGTTCCTCTTTAATTTCTGCCATAAGGGTGGTGTCATCTGCATATCTGAGGTTATTGATATTTCTCCCGCAATCTGCATTCCAGGTTGTGTTTCTTCCAGTCCAACGTTTCTCATGATGTACTCTGCATATATGTTACATAAGCAGGATGACAATATACAACCTTGATGTACTCCTTTTCCTATTTGGAACCAGTCTGTTGTTCCATGTCCAGTTCTAACTGTTGCCTCCTGACCTGCATACAGATTTCTCAAGAGGCAGGTCAGGTGGTCTGGTATTCCCATCTCTTGAAGAATTTCCACAGTTTATTGTGGTCCACACAGTCAAAGGCTTTGGCATAGTCAATAAAGCAGAAATAGATGTTTTTCTGGAACTCTCTTGCTTTTTCCATGATCCAGCAGATGTTGGCAATTTGATCTCTGGTTCCTCTGCCTTTTCTAAAACCAGCTTGAACATCAGGAA
>NW_011494602.1:1235045-1239390 GCF_000754665.1 Bison bison bison | reverse complement strand
CTGTCCTTTATCAAGCCCATCTTTGCATGAAATGTTCCTTTCGTATCTCTGATTTTCTTGAAGAGATCCCTAGTCTTTCCCATTCTGTTGTTTTCCTCTATTTCTTTGCATTGATCGCTAAGGAAGGCTTTCTTATCTCTTCTTGCTATTCTTTGGAACTCTGCATTCAGATGCTTATATTTTTCCTTTTCTCCTTTGAGTTTCTCTTCTCTTCTTTTCACAGGTATTTGTAAGGCCTCCCCAGACAGCCATTTTGCTTTATTGCATTTCTTTTCCATGGGGATGGTCTTGATCCCTGTCTCCTGTACAATGTCATGAACCTCATTCCATAGTTCATCAGGCACTCTATCTATCAGATCTAGGCCCTTAAATCTATTTTTCACTTCCGCTGTATAAGGGATTTGATTTAGGTCATATCTGAATGGCCTAGTGGTTTTCCCTACTTTCTTCAATTTAAGTCTGAATTTAGTAATAAGGAGTTCATGATCTGAGCCACAGTTAGCTCCTGGTCTTGTTTTTGTTGACTGTATAGAGCTTCTCCATCTTTGGCTGCAAAGAACATGATCAGTCTGATTTCAGTGTTGACCATCTGGTGATGTCCATGTGTAGAGTCTTCTCTTGTGTTGTTGGAAGAGGGTGTTTGCTATGACCAGTGCATTTTCTTGGCAAAACTCTATTAGTCTTTGCCCTGCTTCATTCCGTATTCCAAGGACAAATTTGCCTGTTACTCCAGGTGTTTCTTGACTTCCTACTTTTGCATTCCAGTCCCCTATAATGAAAAGGACATCATTTTTGGGTATTAGTTCTAAAAGGTCTTGTAGGTCTTCATAGAACCGTTCAACTTCAGTTTCTTCAGTGTTACTGGTTGGGGCATAGACTTGGATTACTGTGATATTGAATGGTTTGCCTTGGAAACGAACAGGGATCATTCTGTCATTTTTGGTATATTATATCTTTATGTCTATCTCCTATGCATAGGAACCTGGAATGTTAGGTCCATGAATCAAGGTAAATTGGAGGTGGTCAAACAAGAGATGGATAGAGTGAACATTAACATTTTAGGAATCATGAAACTAAAATGGACTGAAATGGGTGAATTTAACTCAGATGACCATTATATCTACTACTGTGGACAAGAATAACTAAGAGGAAATGGAGTAGCCATCATGGTCAACAAAAGAGTCTGAAATGCAGTAATTGGATGCAATCTCAAAAACAAAAGATTGATATCTGTTCGTTTCCAAGGCAAGCCATTCAATATCAGAGTAATCCAAGTCTATGGCCTGACCAGTAATGCTGAAGAAGCTGAAGTTGAATGCTTCTATGAAGACCTACAAGGCCTTCTAGAACTAACACCCAAAAAAGATGTTCTTTTCATTATAGGGGACTGGAATGCAAAAGTAGGGAGCCTAGAAATATCTGGAGTAATAGGCTAATTTGGCCTTGGAGTACAGAATGAAGCAGGGCAAAGGCTAATAAAGTTTTGCCAAGAGAATGCAGTGGTCACAGCAAACACCCTCTTCCAAAAACACAAAAGAAGACTCTACACATGGACATCACCAGAAGGTCAATATTGAAATCAGATTAATTATATCCTCTGCAGCCAAAGATGGAGAAGTTCTATACAGTCAGCAAAAGGAAGACTGGGAGCTGACTGTGGCACAGACCATGAACTCCTTTATTGCCAAATTCAGACTTAAAATGAAGAAAGTAGGGAAAACCACTAGGCCATTCAGGTATGACCTAAATCAAATCTCTTATGATTACACAGTGGAAGTGACAGATAGATTCAAGGTTATATCTGAAAGACAGAGTGTGTGAAGAACTATGGATGGAGGTTCATGACATTGTACAGGAGGCAGTGATCAAAACCATCCCCAAGAAAAAGAAATGCAAAAAGGCAAAACAGTTGTCTGAGGAGGCCTTACAAATAACTGTGCAAAGAAGAGAAGCAAAAAGAAAAGGAGAGAAACAAATATATATTCATTTGAATGCAGAGTTCCAAAGAATAGCAAGGAGAGATAAGAAAGCCTTCCCCAGTGATCAATGCAAAGAAATAGAGGAAAACAATAGAATGGGGAAATCTAGAGATCTCTTCAGGAAAATTAGAGATACCAAGGGAACATTTCATGCAAAGATGGGTACAAGAGAGGACTGAAATGGTATAGACCTAACAGAAGCAGAAGATATTAAGAAGAGGGGGCAAGAATACACTGAAGAACTGTACAAAAAAATATCTTCACAACCCAGATAATACGACGGTGTGATCACTCACCTAGGCCCAGACATCCTGGAATGTGAAATCAAGTGGGCCTTAGGAAGCATCACTAGGAACAAAGCTAGTGGAGGTGATGGAATTCCAGTTGAGCTATTTCAAATGCTAAAAGATGATGTTGTGAAAGTCCTGCACTCAATATGCCAGCAAATTTTGAAAACTCAGTAGTGGCCACAGGACTGGAAAAGGTCAGTTTTCATTCCAATCCCAAAGAAAGGCAATGCTAAAGAATGCTCAAACTACTGCACATTTGCACTCATCTCACACATTAGCAAAGTAATGCTCAAAATTCTCCAAGCAAGGCTTCAACAGTATGTGATCCACGAACTTCCAGATGTTCAAACTTAATTTAGAAAAATCAGAGAAATCAGAGATCAAATTGCCAACATCCGTTGGATCATCAAAAAAGGAAGAGAGTTCCAGAAAAATATCTACTTCTTCTTTATTAACTATGCCAAAGCCTTTCCCTGTATGGACCACAAAAAACTGTGGAAAATTGTTCAAGAGATGGGAATACCAGACCACATGACCTGCCTCCTGAGAAATTTGTATGCAGGTCAGAAGCAACAGTTAAAACTGGACAAGGAACAACAGACTGGTTCCAAATTGGGAAAGGATTACGTTGAGGCTGTATATGGTCACCATGCTTATTTAACTTATATGCAGAGTACATCATGAGAAATGATGGACTGAGTGAAGCACAAGCTGGAATCAAGATTGCGGGAGAAATATCAATATCCTCAGATATGCAGATGACACCACCCTTATGGCAAAAAGTGAAGAGTAACTAAAAAACCTCTTGATGAAAGTGAAAGGAGAGTGAAAAACTTGGCTTAAAGCTCAACATTCAGGAAACTAAGATCAGGGCATCTGGTCCCACCACTTCATGGCAAATAGTTGGGGAAACAATGGAAACAGTGACAGATTGTATTTTTTTGGGCTGCAAAACGATGGTGACTGCAGCCATGAAATTAAAAGATGCTTGCCCCTTGGAGGAAAAGTTATGACCCAACTAGAGAGCATACAAAAAAGCAGAGACATTACCAACAAATGTCTGTGAATCAAAGGTATGGTTTTTCCAGTAGTCATGTATGAATGTGAGAGTTGGACTATAAAGAAAGCTGAGCACTCAACAATTAATGCTTTTGAAGTGTGGCATTGGAGAAGACTCTTCAGAGTCCCCTGGACTGCAAGGAGATCAAACCAGTCTATCCTAAAGGAAATCAGTCCTGAATATTCATTTGAAGGCCTGATGCTGAAGCTGAAACTCCAATACCTTGGCCACCGGATGTGAAGAACTGACTCATTTGAAAAGACCCTGATACTGGGAACAATTGAGGGCGGGAAGAGAAGGGGATGACAGAGGATGAAATGGTTGGATGGCAATACGGACTCAATGGACATGAGTTTGAGTAAACTCTGGGAGCTGGCAATGGACAGGGAGGCCTGGCGTGCTGCAGTCCATGGGGTCACAAAGAGTTAGACATGACTGAGTGACTGAACTGAACTGAACTGATGTCTGTTTCATCTTGGTAGGCATATTATAGTTAGGTATATTGTTATAGTCACATTGTGCTGAAAGCACTGAATTAATGCATCAGCGACTTATACAATTCTCTCCTCATAAAATCACTGTTTCTGAGTCAGAAAATTAGAACTACCCCTATTAACAAATACTTCATGGGGGTACTGGTACCTTTTTAAACTAGCAATTTGCTATTTTTATAATTATGTTTGCATATGTATATATATATATATATATATATATACACACACACATACATACATCAGTTCAGTTCAGTTCAGTTCAGTCACTCAGTCGTGTCTGACTTTTTGCGGCCCCATGAATCCCATCATGCCAGGCCTCCCTGTCCATCACCAACTCCCGGAGTTCACTCAAACTAGCGTCCATCGAGTTGGTGATGCCATCCAGCCATCTCATCCTCTGTCATCCCCTTCTCCTCCTGCCCCCAATCCCTCCCAGCATCAGAGTCTTTTCCAATGAGTCAACTCTTCGCATGAGGTGGCCAAAGTACTGGAGTTTCAGCTTTAGCATCATTCCTTCCAAAG
>NW_011494602.1:1229690-1234764 GCF_000754665.1 Bison bison bison | reverse complement strand
GCCTTGACTAGATGGACCTTTGTTGGCAAAGTAATGTCTCTGCTTTTGAATATGCTATCTAGGTTGGTCATAACTTTCCTTCCAAGGAGCAAGCGTCTTTTAATTTCATGGCTGCAGTCATCATCTGCAGTGATTTTGGAGCCCAGAAAAATAAAGTCTGACACTGTTTCCACTGTTTCCCCATCTATTTTCCATGAAGAGAGGGACCAGATGCCATGATCTTCATCTTCTGAATGTTGAGCTTTAAGCCAATTTTTTCACTCTCTACTTTCACTTTCATCAAGAGGCTTTTTAGTTCCACAGCCTTGTCTAACTCAATGAAACTAAGGAAGCCATTAGAAAAAATTTAATAGCCAAATGTATTTATATTGCTTATACTTTAAAAAGATCATTCTGGCAGCTCTGTTAAGAGTAGAGTAGAAGCAGACGATGGAGAAGGCAATGGCAAACCACTCCAGTGGTTTCCACTGCCTGGAAAATCCCATGGATGAAGGAGCCTAGTAGGCTGCAGTCCATGGGGTCACTAAGAGTTGGACACAACTGAGTGACTTCACTTCACTTTTCACTTTCATGCTTTGGAGAAGGAAATGGCAACCTGCTCCAGTGTTCTTGCCTGGAGAATCTCAGGGACAGGGGAGCCTGGTGGGCTGCCGTCTATGGGGTTGCATGGAGTCAGACACGACTGAAGTGACTTATCAGCAGCAGCAGAGGCAGACAAGGGCTAAAGAAGTGAGACCAGTTACAAGGCCATTACAATAATAATGGTAGAGATGATGGTGGATTACTTTAGGGAGAGTTATCGACCAAGGTCCCAATAAGAAACAGGTGGCACAGTTAAATGTTAATAATTCAAAGAGAGAATTTTGTTAGTTGTTTCACAAATGGGTTAATTATAAACTGTGGGTGGTGTATAGGAGAACCAAAAGGGATGGTGTAGTAACCCGTGGTGAGTAATTCTTACTAAGCCTGGGCCAAAAAGGATAAAGAAAGAAAAGAGTTCCAGAATCTGATGAAAGGGGAGAGTTGTGTAGAGAAGGTCCTCTTGAGAGGGGCAGGGACACAGCCATCCCAAATGACCTCACAGAGTGAGCCAGATAATATGATTTCACTCTATTCCATCCACCCAATTGCCCTCAAAGGCTCTCCATAGGCTCAACCCAGTGAAGGGTCAGAGGGCAAGGAAATCTTCCATGTCCATATACGGTCAGCCTCCTGGGGCAGAAAGCAAACTGGAACCTGGGGAACACGTGTACACCCATGGCGGATTCATGTTGATGTATGGCAAAACCAATACAATATTGTAAAGTAATTCGCCTCCAATTAAAATAAATAAATTTATTTAAAAAAAGTAGATCTGAAGAGACAGAAGTTATCCACCAGAATCTCCTACTCTTGCCCTCAAATTTTTTCTTTTTTCTTTCTTCTGACTAAAAAATTTGTCTTCAACATAGGGAAAGCAAGAAATTCCATCAGATATCATAATACTATGGATGTTGTCTGTACAGTAATTCTCTTAACTACCATTTTCCATGATAAGCACCATTTGTGTTATTCATATAAAGTGGTAGAAAAACAAGAGAAAGAATTAAGTGATATAAAACAGAGCTACTACAGCATTTGCTTCTGTATTTGATCATGAGCCAAAATTGGTACTCACAATTACCTTCTACAAATCACTGTATATTTTCCTCTCCCTTGGCCAGCAACCACATAGTCAGATTCTTTACTTTGAGGGATACGTGACACTTCACTCATACAATATATGAGCCCTTGATGCTTTGTCTTTTTTGTCTTGCCACGTTTTTCCACTGGTCAAATACTTTTGGTTAAAGCAGTACTAATGGTACCCACAACATGCATGGGTTCCTAAAGTAATCCTCTTGCACCCATTATGTAGTAGTGACTCATTTAGAGATCAGGATCAATCTAGAACAATCTAAAACAAGGACTCACTTCTCTCACTGTTGGCTCAATGGCACAAGGAACATAAAATGACCAGGGTGAAGTCTTGGTTTCCAAATTGTTAAATCCATGGTAATATTTCCTGATGGAAGCATTTGAGGTGGACACCAGGGCCTCAAAACATAGGTGTGTTATATTGTGAAGATGAAAAGAAAATATTTTGTCAAGTGGTTTACTGGTAAAAGAGTGAGAGAGATCATTCTACCACTGGGTTCCTTGATGATGTTACAAAAATGAAGGAATGAGTATTGGCCATAATTGTAAGGCATATATTACATCTTTGCAGCCAATATACCTTAGACTGGCACTACATTCCATGCTAAGCCGAATAGGCATGATGCCTACACTTGTCCTGGATATCTCTTGTCCTGTTTCTTCCTTTTCTATATGTGCAACTCAATAGCAGAGCCTCACTTTGAAGGTCTATTTCTTGAGTTACTTTTGGTAGCAATTACTGCCATCTGAGTTCTCAATCAGGAAACAAGTGCCCTATGATTAGGATAATTTAAAGGTTTATCGACAAAGTGACTATTTACAAAATCATAGGTGGAATATAAGGAAAGTACAAGGGACAGTGCCATGAGTTCTTGTAACAATCAGAGAACTTGTTACCACTCCTAGGCCAGAAGAACTGAACCCAGAAGGAGACAGTTATGTGAAGGAGGCTTCCTTGAGAGGAATCAGTTCAGTTCAGTTGCTCAGTCATGTCTGGCTCTTCGTGACCCCATGAATCACAGCACACCAAGCCTCCCTGTCCATCACCAACTCCTGGAGTTTATTTAAACTCATGTCCATCAAGTAGGTGATGCCATCCAGCTCTGTCGTCCCTTTCTCCTCCTGCCCCCAATCCCTCCCAGCATCAGGGTCATTTGCAATGAGTTAACTCTTCCCATCAGGTGGCTAAAGTATTGGAGTTTTAGCTTTAGCATCAGTCCTTCCAATGAACACCCAGGACTGATCTCCTTTAGGATGGACTGGTTGGATCTCCTTGCAGTCCAAGGGACTCTCAAGAGTCTTCTCCAACACCACAGTTCAAAAGCATCAATTCTTCGGCACTCAGCTTTCTTCACAGTTCAACTCTCACATCCATACATGACCACAGCAAAAACCATAGCCTTGACTAGATGGACATTTGATGGCAAAGTTGGCTTAAAGCTCAACATTAAAAAAACTAAGATCATTGCATCTGGTCCCATTACTTCATGGGAAATAGATGGGGAAACAGTGGAAACAGTGTCAGAATTTATTTTTGGGGGGCTCCAAAATTACTGCAGATGGTGATTGCAGCCATGAAATTAAAAGATGCTTACTTCTTGGAAGGAAAGTTAACCAACCTAGATAGCATATTGAAAAGCAGAGACATTACTTTGCCAACAAAGGTCCATCTAGTCAAGGCTGTGGTTTTTCCTGTGGTCATGTATGGATGTGAAAGTTGGACTGTGAAAAAGCTGAGTGCTGAAGAATTGATGCTTTTGAACTGTGGTGTTGGAGAAGACTCTTGAGAGTCCCTGGGACTGCAAGGAGATCCAACCCATCCATCCTAAAGGAGATCAGTCCTGGGTGTTCTTTGGAAGGAATGATGCTAAAGCTGAAACTCCAGTACTTTGGCCACCACATGTGAAGAGTTGACTCATTGGAAAAGACTCTGATGCTGGGAGGGACTGGGGGCAGGCGGAGAAGGGGATGATAGAGGATGAAATGGCTCGATGGGATCACCAACTCGATGGACATGAGTTTGGGTGAACTCCGGGAGTTGGTGATGGATAGGGAAGCCTGGTGTGCTGCAATTCATGGGGTCACAAAGAGTCAGACACAACTGAGCGACTGACCTGAACTAAATGTCCCTGCTTTTTAATATGTTATCTAGGTTGGTCATAACTTTCCTTCCAAGGAGTAAGGGTCTTTTAATTTCATGGCTGCAATCACCGTATGCAGTAATTTTGGAGCTCAAAAAAATAAAGTCAGCCACTGTTTCCACTGTTTCCCCATCTATTTCCCATGAAGTGATGGGACCAGATGCCATGATCTTAGTTTTCTGAATGTTGAGCTTTAAGCCAACTTTTCACTCTCCTCTCTCACTTTCATCAAGAGGCTTTTGAGTTCCTCTTCACTTTCTGCCATAAGGTTGGAGTCATCTGCATATCTGAGGTTATTGATATTTCTCCCGACAGTCTTGATTCCAGCTTGTGCTTCTTCCAGCCCAGCATTTCTCATGATCTACTCTGCATGTAAGTTAAATGGGCAGGGTGACAATATACAGCTTTGATGTACTCCTTTCCCTATTTGGAACAAGTCTGTTGTTCCATGTCCAGTTCAACTATTGCTTCCTGACCTACATATAGGTTTCTCAAGAGGCAGGTCAGGTGGTCTGGTATTCCCATCTCTTTCAGAATTTTCCACAGTTTATTGTGATCCACACAGTCAAAGGCTTTGGCATAGTCAATAAAGCAGAAATAGATGTTTTCTGGAACTCTCTTGCTTTTTTGATAATCCAGCAGATGTTGGCAATTTGATCTCTGGTTCCTCTGCCTTTTCTAAAACCAGCTTGAACATCTGGAAGTTCATGGTTCACATACTGCTGAAGCCTGGCTTGGAGAATTTTGAATATTGCTTTACTAGCGTGTGAGATAAGTGCAATTGCACAGTAGTTTGAGCATTCTTTGGCATTGCCTTTCTTTGGGATTGGAATGAAAACTGACCTTTTCCAGTCCTGTGGCCACTGCTGAGTTTTCCAAATTTGCTGGCATATTGGGTGCAGCACTTTCACAGCATCATCTTTCAGGATTTGAAATAGCTCAGTTGGGATTCCATCATCTCCACTAGCTTTGTTCTTAGTGATGCTTTCTAAGGCCCACTTGACTTCGCATTCCAGGATGTCTGGCTCTAGGTCAGTGATCACACCATCATGATTATCTGGGTCATGAAGATCTTTTTGTACAGTTCTTCTGTGTATTCTTGCCACCTCTTCTTAATATCTTCTGCTTCTGTTAGGTCCATACCATTTTTGTCCTTTATCAAGCCCATGTTTGCATGAAAATTTCCCTTGGTATCTCTAATTTTCTTGAAGAGATCTCTTGTCTTTCCCATTCTGTTGTTTTCCTCTATTTCTTTG
>NW_011494602.1:1225070-1229590 GCF_000754665.1 Bison bison bison | reverse complement strand
TCATCAGGCAGTCTATCAGATCTAGCCCCTTAAATTTATTTCTAATTTCCAGTGTATAACCATAAGGGATTTGATTTTGGCCATACCTGAATGGTCTAGTGGTTTCCTCCACTTTCTTCAATTTAAGTATGAATTTGGCAATAAGGAGTTCGTGATCTGAGCCACAGTCAGCTCCCAGTCTTGTTTGTGCTGACTGTATAGAGTTCTCCATCTTTGGCTGCAAAGAATGTAATCAATCTGATTTTAGTGCTGGCCATCTGGTGATGACCATGTGTAGAGTCTTCTCTTGTGTTGTTGGAAGAGGGTGTTTGCTATGACCAGTGCGTTCCCTTTGCAAAACTCTATTAGCCTTTGCCCTGCTTCATTCTGTTACTCCAGGTGTTTCTTGACTTTCTACTTCTGCATTCCAGTCCCCTATAATGAAAAGGACATCTTTTGGGGGTGTTAGTTCTAAAAGGTCTTCGTGGTCTTCATAGAACCGTTCAACTTCAGCTTCTGCAGCATTACTGGTAGGGGCATATACTTGGATTATTGTGATATTGAATGGTTTGCCTTGGAAACGAACAGAAATCATTCTGTCATTTTGGGGATTGCATGCAAGAACGGCATTTTGGACTCTTTTTGTTGACTATGATGGCTACTCCATTTCTTCTCTGGGATTTCTGCCCACAGTAGTAGATATAATTGTCATCTGAGTTAAATTCACCCATTCCAGTCCATTTTAGTTTGCTAATTCCTAGAATGTTGATGTTCACTCTTGCCATCTCCTGTTTGACCACTTCCTATTTGCCTTGATTCATGGACCTGACATTCCAGGTTCCTCTGCAATATTGCTCTTTATAGCATCAGACCTTGCTTCTATCACCAGTCACATCCACAACTGGGTTTTGTTTTTGCTTTGGCTTCATCCCTTCATTCTTTCTGGATAATTCTTTCTTGAGAGGAATAGGAACCTTCAATAGAGATACGCTGGACTGATGGGATCGCAGGAGAGAAGCCAGACATAATCCTCTGAACTCAGACTCTCTCCATCCTCTGCAGTCCTTATCTGCGCTTCTGCAGGATTGCACCTCACTGGCAGATAGGAGGTAAGAGCTGATTTAGAGAGCTGGGTGGAGAAGGGTGAAGGAGGCCAGCAGGAGACACCTGGATGGCAGTGACAGAAGTGCTGAAAAGAGTTTAGTGAAGGACAGTGACGTGCTGTAAGGCAACCCCATGGACTGTAGCCTACCAGGCTCCTCCATCCATGGAATTTTTCAGGCAGGAGTACTGGAGTGGGTTGCCATTTCCTTCTCCAGGGGATCTTCCTGACCCAAGGATTGAACTCGGGTCTCCCGCATTCCAGACACTTTACCTTCTGAGCCACCAGGAAGCTGAAAAGAGTTTGGATTCTTTCAATTTGAAGGCAGAGCAGATAGTGTTGGCTGACAGATTAATTATGGGGTATGAGAGAGAGAAATCAAGGGTGACTGTAGTTTAAAATTGTTTAAATAATTTAGGTAAATAACACCTTTCATCTGAAAGGTGAAATCAACATTTACTGAGATGGAGGAGAATGTGAAAAGAAAAGGTTTAGGTGGTGTAAAATAGAGATGCTTAATTGGAGATCTGTTCAATTCTGATGCCTATTAGACATCCAGGGTGTTTGATGTACCACCCTAGGGTTCTGGGGAGAGATCCAACTTAGAAATGCTTAAAGTTATGAGTCTTGATGAGATTACCAAAAAAAAAGTGAATAGAGAAAACTCTTAAGGGCTTAGCCCAAATACTGCAATGATTAGAGTTTAGGACGATTAAGAAGAACCAGTAAAGTTGATTGAAGGGGCAATGGAGTAGGAGAAAAGCAAGTTTGATATCCTGGAGGCTAAATGTAGGAGGTATTTCTAAAAGATGAGTTGTCAAATGGTACTGACTAAATGGATGAGGATTATTAACATTGCATTTAGAAAATGTGAAGTCATTGATAACCTTCATGTTTAGTAGACTAGTTGGTACAAAAGCTTGAGTAGAGTGAGCTCAGGAGAGAATGGAACAAGCAAAACTGGACAGTAGGCATACCTTTTTTAAAGAAAATTTTCTATAAAGGGCAGAAAGAGTATGGTGCTTTCTGGAGGGGAAGATGGGGTTCTTAGTTTTTGTTGTTGTTGTTATTGTTGTAATGATGGGAGATATCAAGTGCCTGGTTACATGATGAAAGAAATGATCCTTTTGTAAAAGAGGAACAGTTGATGATTTAGCAGAAAGAGAGGTGAATTGGCAGAGAAATATCCTCTAGTAGGTGAAAATGGAGTAGCTGGTGTTAACTAGATACATGACAGTTAATTATTGCCCTAGGAGAGAAAAATAGACTATATGAGCTCATGGGAAGCTAGTAGAACACTTGTGGTGAGGAGACCTTAGGGAGTCCAGTCTGATTCCTTCTATAATCTCCCTGAAGTTGGAGCAAGGTTATCAACTAACAATGAAGATAAAAGAGGAAATGTTGGACATTCGAGGAATGGAGCAGTCCTCCAAAGAGCAGGAGAATGAATGGACTAAGGAAATACAGGGTGTTTTCTGGATAGTGTTAGTGCACTGCATATGGTTCTTTAAGAACAGTCCTCCTAGGTGTGTGCTTCTCTCCAGCCACATTCAGCTGTGTGGGTACAGATTTGGAGTAGACCCATATGGGGTCGCAAAGAGTTAGACGTGACTGAGCGACTGAACAACAACAACAAAGACTGCAGTTTAACCATCAAGTTTGGAGAAGTCTAAAGATAGATGTCATCCTCTGGTTAAACTTCAGAGAGAGGAAGCAAACACTCTTTGTTTCTCATACTGTTACCAAAGGTAATTATTAAACTATAAGCTTCACTGTGGAATACAGTCATGTTTGTCAAGGTTAACTTTAATACAGCATCAGGCATTTCAAGTCATATAACTAAATTCAATTAAAATATTTATATGCTGCTACTGTTAAGAAATCAAAAGATGGAATCTAGGCACATTTTACCAAGGCATGATAAAAAACGTTAAATTAGTTAGTTTTCTAAAGTGTTGCTCTGATTTTGTATTAGTTATCGAGTGATCTTTAGTTGTCGTTACCCAACAAATTAGGGAATGATTATGCTTAAGAGAAGTGAGATGGTTCTTTCATTCTGGGTTTTGACTATTAGATCTGTATGTTAGTTTCTAGTTTGTAAAATGAGATGTCAGTTCTACACTATACAGCAGAATGAATGAATGGGAGTTCTGCCCTTCAGTGTGGTTGTAAAAGTGAAAGTGAAAGTCACTCACTTGTGTCTAACACTTTGCGACCCCATGGACTGTGAATTCTCCATGTCAGAATACTGAAATGGGTAGCTGTTCCCTTCTCTAGGGGATCTTCCCAACCCAGGGATTGAACCCAGGTCTTCTTCATTGCAGGCATATTCTTCACTATCTGAGCCACCAGGGAAACCCAAGAATACTGGAGTGGGTAGCCTATCACTTCTCCTGAGGATCTGCCCTACCCAGGAATCGAACTGGGGTCTTCCTGCGTTACAGGTGGATTCTTTACCAGCTGAGCTACCAGGGAAGCCCCTGTCTGTTGTTTAGGGGTATCCAATTCTTCCTTTATTTGAGGTCCCTTCCTTGGAGATCATCTTGGTACCTACATTTTCTGCCATTATTCTGTACTTAGAATTGAAGCATGACCTCATGGAAGATATTTAAGATCTCATCTGTTACTCATGAGTGATAATACAAAGTCCATTTGTTCCAATCATCATTCATGCTTGGTTTAGTTTATCATCACTAACAGGGAAGAAAGTGGAGCCTGGAGTCTGTAGTGCACGTGTAATGTGAGTTTTGACCAAGGATGGGAACTGAGGGCTTCCCCTTGACTCAGTGGTTAAGAATCCACCTGCAATGCCTGAGACCCAGGTTTGTTCCCTGGGTTGGGAAGATCCCCTTGAGGAGAGTATGGCAACCCACTCCAGTGTTTAACCTGGAGAATCCCATGGACAGAGGCGCCTGGTGGGCAACAGTCCATGGAGTCACAACGAGTCAGACATGACAGAGCGACAGAACACACTTGCAGGGAGGTGAGAATGAGTTTGTTTCTCCAGGAGACCACGTCTTGGTCACTTTTCTATTACCTTGAGTGGTTACCTGAGTTGTGTTGTGTTTGCCAAACAAGGGCAAGGGCATCCCTCAAGGACACTTGAGGATTAATTGAAGATTGACTCCTAGACAGCCTCTCAAAGCACAGGCGGCTGCGACGGGCACGCTACAGCGCAGGCAAGAGGAGCCACCCCATGTCCGAGGTCAGGGGCAGAAGCCTGGAGGACCCCATGCCTGAAGGGCGGTGGCCAAGAGGAGTTACCCCACGTCCGAGGTCAGGGGCAGTGGCCGAGAGTACCAGACTGAGACAGCACAGGAACGGCCGAGAGGAGCTACCCCACAACCGAGGTCAGGGGGGTGGCCCCGAGGAGATACCCAGCGTCCGAGGTCGGGGGGGGGGGGCACAAGAAGGTTACCCCGCCTCCGAGGTCAGGGGC
>NW_011494602.1:1224570-1224939 GCF_000754665.1 Bison bison bison | reverse complement strand
GCGGCAGCCGGGAAGAGCAACCCCATGCCCGAGGCCAGGGGTGGTGGCTGGGAGGACCAACCCCACGTCCAAGGAACCGTGGCTGCGTGGGCGCAGGAGGGCCTAGAGGAGCTATCCCACATTGAAAGTCAGGAAGGGCGGCGGTGAGGAGATACCCCTCGTCCAAGGTAAGGAGCAATGGCTGCACTTTGCTGGAGCAGCCGTGAAGAGATACCCCACGCCCAAGGTAAGAGAAACCCAAGTAAGACAGTACGTGTTGCAAGAGGGCATCAGAGGGCAAACACACTGAAACCATACTCACAGAAAACTAGTCAATCTAATCACACTAGGACCACAGCCTTGTCTAACTCAATGAAACTAAGCCCTGTC
>NW_011494602.1:1223110-1224139 GCF_000754665.1 Bison bison bison | reverse complement strand
TCTATGCCCCAACGAGTAATGCTGAAGAAGCTGAAGTTGAACGGTTCTATGAAGACCTACAAGACCTTTTAGAACTAACACCTAAAAAAGATGTCCTTTTCATTATAGGGGACTGGAATGCAAAAGTAGGAAGTCAAGAAACAACTGGCGTAACAGGCAAATTTGTCCTTGGAATACGGAATGAAGCAGGGCAAAGACTAATAGAGTTTTGCCAAGAAAATGCACTGGTCATAGCAAACACCCTCTTCCAACAACACAAGAGAAGACTCTACACATGGACATCACCAGATGGTCAACACCGAAATCAGATTGATTATATTCTTTGCAGCCAAAGATGGAGAAGCTCTATATAGTCAGGAAAAACAAGACCAGGAACTGACTGTGGCTCAGACCATGAACACCTTATTGCCAAATTCAGACGTAAACCGAAGAAAGTAGGGAAAACCACTAGACCATTCAGGTATGACCTAAATCAAATCCCTTATGATTCTACAGTGGAAGTGAGAAATAGATTTAAGGGCCTAGATCTGATAGATAGAGTGCTTGATGAGCTATGGAATGAGGTTCGTGACATTGTACAGGAGGCAGGGATCAAGACCATCCCCATGGAAAAGAAATGCAAAAAAGCAAAATGGCTGTCTGGGGAGGCCTTAAAAATAGCTGTGAAAAGAAGAGAAGTGAAAAGCAAAGGAAAAAAGGAAAGATATAAACATCTGAGCACAGAGTTCCAAAGAATAGCAAGAAGAGATAAGAAAGCCTTCTTCAGCGATCAATGCAAAGAAATAGAGGAAAACAACAGAATGGGAAAGACTAGGGATCTCTTCAAGAAAATCAGAGATACCAAAGGAACATTTCATGCAAAGATGGGCTCGATAAAGGACAGAAATGGTATGGACCTAACAGAAGCAGAAGATATTAAGAAGAGATGGCAAGAATACACAGAAGAACTGTACAAAAAAGATCTTCATGACCCAGATAATCATGATGGTGTGATCACTGACCTAGAGCCAGACATCCTGGAATGTGAAG
>NW_011494602.1:1220027-1223010 GCF_000754665.1 Bison bison bison | reverse complement strand
ATCTTCATGACCCAGATAATCATGATGGTGTGATCACTGACCTAGAGCCAGACATCCTGGAATGTGAAGTCAAGTGGACCTTAGAAAGCATCACTACAAACAAAGCTGGTGGAGGTGATGGAATTCCAGTTGAGCTATTCCAAATCCTGAAAGATGATGCTGTGAAAGTGCTGCACTCAATATGCCAGCAAATTTGGAAAACTCAGCAGTGGCCACAGGACTGGAAAAGGTCAGTTTTCATTCCAATCCCAAAGAAAGGCAATGCCAAAGAATTCTCAAACTACTGCACAATTGCACTCATCTCACATGCTAGTAACGTAATGCTCAAAATTCTCTAAGCCAGGCTTCAGCAATATGTGAACCATGAACTTCCATATGTTCAAGCTGGTTTTAGAAAAGGCAGAGGAACCAGAGATCAAATTGCCAACATCTGCTGGATCATGGAAAAAGCAAGAGAGTTCCAGAAAAACATCTATTTCTGCTTTATTGACTATGCCAAAGCCTTTGACTGTATGGATCACAATAAACTGGAAAATTCTGAAAGAGATGGGAATACCAGACCACCTGACCTGCCTCTTGAGAAATCTGTATGCAGGTCAGGAAGCAACAGTTAGAACAGGACATGGAACAACAGACTGGTTCCAAATAGGAAAAGGAGTTCGTCAAGGCTGTATATTGTCACCCTGTTTATTTAACTTCTATGCAGAGTACATCATGAGAAACGCTGGACTGGAAGAATCACAAGCTGGGATCAAGATTGTCGGGAGAAATATCAGTAACCTCAGATATGCAGATGACACCACTCTTATGGCAGAAAGTGAAGAGGAACTAAAAAGCCTCTTGATGAAAGTGAAAGAGAGTGAAAAAGTTGGCTTAAAGCTCAACATTCAGAAAACTAAGATCATGGCATCTGGTCCCATCACTTCATGGGAAATAGATGGGGAAACAGTGGAAACAGTGTCAGACTTTATTTTTCTGGGTTCCAAAATCAATGCAGATGGTGACTGCAGCCATGAAATTAAAAGTCGCTTACTCCTTGGAAGAAAAGTTATGACCAACCTAGATAGCGTATTCAAAAGCAGAGACATTACTTTGCCAACAAAGGTTCGTCTAGTCAAGGCTATGGTTTTTCCTGTGGTCATGTATGGATGTAAGAGTTGGACTGTGAAAAAGGCTGAGCGCCGAAAAATTGGTATTTTTGAACTGTGGTGTTGGAGAAGACTCTTGAGAGTCCCTTGGACTGCAAGGAGATCCAACCAGTCCATTCTGAAGGAGATCAGCCCTGGGATTTCTTTGGAAGGAATGATGCTAAAGCTGAAACTCCAGTACTTTGGCCATCTCATGCGAAGAGTTGACTTATTGGAAAAGACTCTGATGCTGGGAGGGATTG
The DNA here is from genome assembly GCF_000754665.1 of Bison bison bison. Taxonomy (NCBI): domain Eukaryota; kingdom Metazoa; phylum Chordata; class Mammalia; order Artiodactyla; family Bovidae; genus Bison; species Bison bison. Next base: position 1,221,620 of record NW_011494602.1, on the reverse strand, counting down.
GGGGCAAGAGAAGAAGGGGACAATAGAGGATGAGATGGCTGGATGGCATCACTCACTCGATGGATATTAGTTTGAGTGAACTCCGGGAGTTCGTGATGGACAGGGAGGCCTGGTGTGCTGTGATTCATGGAGTCGCAAAGAGTCAGACACGACTGAGCAACTGATCTGATCAGACAGCCTCTGGGTTCCAGCATCTATCTAAAATTGATAGGTTTTTATATATAAGTTTATCTTATCTCTTAGAAGAGCTAAAATGATAACATTCAGGGCTTCCCCTGTGGCTCAGTGGTAAAGAATCTGCCTGCAATTTGGGAAAAACAGGTTTAATCCCTGAGTCAGGAAGATCCCCTGGAGGAGGAAATGGCAACCCACTCCAGTATTCTTGCCTGGAGAATCACATGGACAGAGGAGCCTGGTGGGCTATTAGTCCCTGAGTGCATGATAAATAAGTATCTTCATTCATTCTAACTCTTAGAAACCCTATGTCTGTACCCTGCCAGGCTCCTCTGTCCATGGCATTTCCCAGGCAAGAATACTGGAGTGGCTTGCCATTTCCTTCTCCAGGGGATCTTCCTGACCCAGGGAACCCAGGAATGGAACCCATATTTCCTGTACTGGCAGACAAATTCCTTACCACAGAGCCACCTAATATTCTGTTGTATATATATGCAGGTGTCTAACAAGCACATTTTTAATCATCAGCCACTATGGTAAACAGGATGGGATTTACTAAAAAAAAAAATAAAATAAAAATAAAACCCCCAAAACTAAAGATAGGACTGACATATGTATGTGTGCTTAGTAATGGTCCCGGCTCTTTGGGACCCCATGAACTGTAGCCTGCCAGTCTCCCCTGTGTATGGGGATTCTCCAGCAAGAATACTGGAATGGGTTGGCATTCCCTCCTCTGGGGATCTTCCCAACTCAGGGATCGAATCTGTGTCTCTTAAGTCTCCTGCATTGGCAGGCAGGCTCTTTACCAGTAGGACCACCTGGGAAGCCCAGGCTACAGTTCATGGGTTGCAAAGAGTCAGATACGACTTAGCAACTAAACAACAACAAAGCTACTATACATGTTTCATTTTTCTAAGTCTAACAGTAACCAATGATGTTGCCGCTTTGCAGATGAAAAAAACCAAAGCTTAAATAACTTGCCTAACATCTTAAGATTAGTGGAGGGTCTAGACAAGATTTTGGAGAAGATCCACCTGACTCCTTATAATAAAAAAATTCACAAGAGCAAGCATCCTCCTTGTATCTATTACAGTGTCTTGTGCACAGTTTGCCACCGATCAATGTTTATTCATTCAGCAAAGGGGACTTCCCTTCATTCAGTCCAGTTAAGTTCAGTCACTCAGTCATGTCCGATGCTTTGTGACCCCATGAACTGCAGCATGCCAGGCCTCCCTGTCCATCACCAACTCCCAGAGTTCACTCAGACTCACGTCCATCGAGTCAGTGATGCCATCCAGCCATCACTTGCTCTGTCGTCCCCTTCTCCTCCTGCCCCCAATCCCTTCCAGCATCAGAGTCTTTTCTAATGAGTCAACTCTTCGCATGAGATGGCCAAAGTACTGGAGTTTCAGCTTTAGC
>NW_011494602.1:1203760-1219775 GCF_000754665.1 Bison bison bison | reverse complement strand
GAAATCCCAGGGCTGATCTCCTTCAGAATGGACTGGTTGGATCTCCTTGCAGTCCAAGGGACTCTCAAGAGTCTTCTCCAACACCACAGTTCAAAAGCATCAATTCTTCAGCGCTCAGCCTTCTTCACAGTCCAACTCTCACATTCATACATGACCACAGGAAAAACCATAGCCTTGACTAGACGGACCTTTGTTGGCAAAGTAATGTCTCTGCTTTTGAATATGCTATCTAGGTTGGTCATAACTTTTCTTCCAAGGAGTAAGCGTCTTTTAATTTCATGGCAGCAGTCACTATCTGCAGTGATTTTGGAGCCCAGAAAAATAAAGTCTGACACTGTTTCCACTGTTTCCCCATCTATTTTCCATGAAGTGTTGGGACCGGATGCCATGATCTTAGTTTTCTGAATGTTGAGCTTTAAGCCAACTTTTTCACTCTCCTCTTTCACTTTCATCAAGAGGCTTTTGAGTTCCTTTTTACTTTCTGCCATAAGGGTGGTGTCATCTGCATATCTGAGGTTATTGATATTTCTCCTGGCAATCTTGATTCCAGCTTGTGTTTCTTCCAGTCCAGCGTTTCTCATGATGTACTCTGCATATAAGTTATTACAGATACCAAGGGAACATTTCATGGTATGGACCTAACAGAAGCAGAAGATATTAAGAAGAGGTGGCAAGAATATAGAAGAACTGTTCAAAAAAGATCTTCATGACACAGATAATCACGATGGTGTGATCAGTGACCTAGAGCCAGACATCCTGGAATGTGAACTCAAGTGGGCCTTAGAAAGCATCACTATGAACAAAGCTAGTGGAGGTGATGAAATTCCATTTGATCTATTTCAAATCCTGAAAGATGATGCTGTGAAAGTGCTGCACTCAATATGCCAGCAAATTTGGAAAACTCAGCAGCGGCCACAGGACTGGAAAAGGCCAGTTTTCATTCCAATCCCAATGCCAAAGAATTCTCAAACTACCGCACAATTGCACTCATCTCACATGCTAGCAAAGTAATGCTCAAAATTCTCCAAGCCAGGTTTCAGCAATACATGAACCATGAACTTCCTGATGTTCAAGCTGGTTTTAGAAAAGGCAGAGGAACCAGAGACCAAATTGTCAACATCTGCTGGATCATGGAAAAAGCAAGAGAGTTCCAGAAAAACATCCTTTCATTAGGTTGTGACTTTTCCCACAAATGCAAAATAATGTGGAACATTGGGATGCTTTGCAGAGATAATGAACTCTGCATTAAGACCAAATTAAAATCCCATCATGTTTTCTCTTAGTCTGATCAGTTCAGTTCAGTTCAGCCATGTCTGACTCTTTGCGACCCCATGGATTGCACCATGCCTGGCCTTCCTGTCCATCACCAACTCCCAGAGTATACTCATACTCATGTCCATTGCATCAATGATGCCATCCAACCATCTCATCCTCTGTCATCCTCTTCTCCTCCCATGTTCAATCTTTCCCAGCATCAGCGTCTTTCCCAGTGAATCAGTTCTTCACATCAGGTGGCCAAAGTATTGGAGTTTCAGCTTCAACATCAGTCCTTGCAATGAATATTCACTGATTTCCTTTAGGATTGACTGGTTGGATCTCCTTGCAGTCCAAGGGACTCTCAAGAGTCTTCTCCAGCACTGCAGTTCAAAAGCATTGATTCTTAGGCACTCAGCTTTCTTTATAGTCCAACTCTCACATCCATACATGACCACTGGCAAAACCATAGCTTTGGCTAGATGGACCTTTGTTGGCAAAGTAAAGTCTCTGCTTTTTTTTTTTAAATTAATTGTTTTAATTGGAGGCTAATTTCTTTACAATATTGTAGTGGTTTTTCCATACATTGACATGAATCAGCCATGGGTGTACATGTGTCCCCCATCCTTAACCCCCCTCCCACCTCCCTACCCATTCCATCCCTCAGGGTCGTCCCAGTGCACCAGCCCTGAGCACCCTGTCTCATGCATCAAACCTGGACTGGCGATCTGTTTCACTTATAGTAATATACATGTTTCAATGCTATTCTCTCAAATCATCCCACCCTCACCTTCTCCCACAGAGTCCAATAGTCTGTTCTTTACATGTGTGTCTCTTTTGCTGTCTTGCATATAGGGTCATCATTACCATCTTTCTAAATTCCATATATATGCATTAATATACTGTATAATGGAGAAGGCAATGGCACCCCACTCCAGTACTCTTGCCTGGAAAATCCCATGGACGGAGGACCCTGATGGGCCACAGTCCATGGGGTCGCTAAGAGTTGGACACGACTGAGCGACTTCACTTTCTTTCACTTTCATGCATTGGAGAAAGAAATGGCAACCCACTCCAGTGTTCTTGCCTGGAGAATCCCAGGGACGGAGGAGCCTGGTGGGCTGCCATCTATGGGGTCGCACAGAGTTGGACATGACTGAAGCGACTTAGCAGCAACAGCAGCAACATACTGTATCATGTTTTCCTTTCTGACTTACTTCGCTCTGTATAATGGGCTCCAGTTTCATCAATCTCATTAGAACTGATTCAAATGCATTCTTTTTAATAGTTGAGTAATATTCCATTGTGTATGTGTCCCACAGTTTTCTTATTCGTTCGTCTGCCAATGGGCATCTAGGTTGCTTCCATGTCCTGGCTATTGGAAACTGTGCTGTGATGAACATTGGGGTACATGTGTTTCTTTCAATTCTGATTTCCTCATTGTGTATGCCCAGCAGTGGGATTGCTGGGTCATATGGCAGTACTATTTCCAGTTTTTCAAGGAATCTCCACACTATTCTCCATAGTGGCTGTACTAGTTTGCATTAACATGTTGTCTAACATAAATTTCCTTCCAAGGAGCAAGCGTCTTTTATTTTCATGGCTGCAGTCACTATCTGCAGTAATTTTGGAGCCCCCCAAAATAAAAAAAAAAATCTGTCACTGTTTTCACTGTTTCCCTACCTATTTGCCATGAAAAGATGGGACCAGATGCCATAATCTTAGTTTTCTGAATGTTGAGTTTAAGCCAACTTTTCACTCTCCTCTTTCACTTTCATCAGGAGGCTCTTTAGTTCCTCTTCTCTTTCTGCCATAAGGGTTGGTGTCATCTCCTTATCTGAGGTTATTGATATTTCTCCCACAATCTTCATTCCAGCTTGTGCTTCTTCCAGCCCAGCGTTTCTCATGATGTACTCTGCATATAAGTTAAATAATCAGGGTGACAATATACAGCCTTGATGTACTTCTTTCCCGATTTGGAACCATTCTTTTGCTCCATGTCCAGTGCTAACTGTTGCTACTTGACCTGCATACAGATTTCTCAAGAGGCAGGTCAGATGCTCTAGTATTCCCATCTCTAAGAATTTTCCACAGTTTGTTGTGATTCACACAGTCAAAGGCTTTGGCATAGTCAATAAAGCAGAAATAGATGTTTTTCTGGAACTCTCTCACTTTTTTGATGATCCAGCGGATGCTGGAAATTTGATATCTGGTTCCTCTGCCTTTTCTAAAACCAGCTTGGACATCTGGAAGTTCACAGTTCACGTACTGTTGAAACCTGGCTTGGAGAATTTTGAGCATTACTTTGCTAGCTATGTGAGATGAGTGCAATTGTGTGGTAATTTGAACATTCTTTGGCATTGCCTTTCTTTGGGATTGGAATGAAAACTGACCATTTCCAGTCCTGTGGCCACTACTGAGTTTTCCAAATTTGCTGGCATATTGAGTGCAGCACTTTCACAGCATCATCTTTCAGGATTTGAAATAACTCAACTGGAATTCAATCACCTCCACTAGCTTTGTTCATAATGATGCTCTCTAAGGCCCACTTGACTTCACATTCCAGGATGTCTGGCTCTAGGTCAGTGATCATATCATCATGATTATCTGGATCTAGAAGATATCTTATGTATAGTTCTGTGTATTGTTGCCTCTTCTTAATATCTTCTGCTTCTGTTAGGTCCATACCGTTTCTGTCCTTTATGGTGCCCATGTTTGCATGAAAATTTCCCTTGGTATCTCTAATTTTCTTGAAGAGATCTCTAGACTTTCCCATTCTCTTGTTTCCCTCTATTTCTTTCCACTGATCACTGAGGAAGACTTTCTTATCTCTCCTTGCTATTCTTTGGAACTCTGCATTCAAATGGGTGTATCTTTTCTTCTTTTCGTTTTGCTTCTCTTCTATTCAAAACTATTTTAAAGGCCTCCTTAGACAACCATTTTTCCTTTTTGTATTTATTTTTCTTGGGGATGGTCCTGATCCCTGCCTTCTGTCTCAAACCTCCATCCATAGTTCTTCAGGCACTCTGTCTATCAGATCTAATCCCTTGAATCTATTTCTCACTTCCAGTGTATATAATCATAAGGGTTTTATTTAAGTCATACCTGAATGGTCTAGTGGTTTTCCCTATTTTCTTCGATGTAAGTCTGCATTTGGCAATAAGGAGTTCATCATCTGAGCCATAGTCAGCTCCTGGTCTTGTTTTAGTCTGATAGTTGAGCCCAAAATGCTTTCTGACAAAAAACAGCACATGGCTTCATGTCTTTCATAGGACATATTTTTTTAGTTGTGCAATTTCTGCTAAACCTTCAGGTATACTTTTGTTGTTGAGATAATTTAGAAGTGTTGCCTAATCTTCATATTCTCTAAGGCGTCCATGTGAACATGAGGACCACCCTAAGCAATATGAGATATCTGGCTACATTCTGATAACTCTATTTTCCACTGTAACTAATTCCAAGTTACTTGCCAACAACTTCAGACATCAGCTGAACACTTGCTGGAGGGGAAAGCAGTTTAGGGGGTGGAGATATATTTTAAAGTATATTGAAGAAGATTAGTTTTTGTAATTGGGAAATAAGAGGCATTGCGCTGTGGGGCGGGGGTGGGGGGGGGTGGTGGTGTATGGCTGTCCTGCAGAACTAGCTCAGGGCAAGGTTTTAAATGACTCTCCTTTCTGAATCCATTCAATTCAAAGATTTCTGGGTAAATCTATGGAAGGAAATTCAAGCAGGAAAGAGGGTGGAGGTGGAAAAGAAAGTTCATGCTTCAGTCACCGTCTATGGATAAGGAGGAATTTGAATATTAATATACAACCTTGAGAATTAAATTCCCCATCCAGCAACCTTAAGAGCTGGCAGCTGGCAGGAGGCTGATAAGGAATGCTGGGTGGAGGGGTAGGTCCTGGGAGGAACGCGTTCCCAGGGAAGGCTCTCATCCCTGGCTGGCATCAGAAAGAATTACAAAGCATGATTCAGAATCTAATTTTTTCAGCTGATGATTGGCTCCCACAAGGCTCTGGCCTCACAATGTGTTCTATTAAGTAATGGGAATTGGGCTGTGCCCTTTTTCTCTGTTTCACGCCTCCCACCCCATTTTTCTTACAGGGCTTCTCATTTCTCCATCATGAACTTAGGTGTGCTTGTTCCCATATGCATTCCAAAAGGCATTTTAAAGTGTCTCTGCAATGCACGGATGTTAACACACACAGAAGGATGCCAACACGACAGTGTTTTTTTTTGTTTTGTTTTGTTTTGTTTTTTTAATTTCAATTTTTGACTCTTGGGCTGCATTGGGAATAATACTGTGGCTGTGCCAGGATGAGCAAAAGTCAGATGGGAATGGGGCCAGTTTAGATGAAACACTCCCCCCCACCCCAATCCTAACCCTGCTTTGGTGACTTTACGTGAGAGAGGCTTTTATCATGGGTAAAGAGAAAACTTCCATGCAGAAATACCAAATACACATACTGTGTGAGAAATCATTTGGTTTATGTTAACTTCACAGAACGGGAAATGAATGGAAATTGACTCTGGAACTCGCTTTTTTTGCATCCAGATGCTAGGTACCTGTCAAAACATCTGTTTATCCTTTACGATATGATTTACATCATCAATGATTAACCTAAATTTAAAGGTAGTAATTTGCACATCTATTAATACAAAAAGGTGGCATTATACGTTCAGAGGACCTGCAATATGAGTTTTATTGCTCTCTTACATAATCTAACAGGAATTAGTTTCTCAAAGAGTTGTGTAACAGGACCATTTCCCCCTCCATTTTAAGATTTGAAAATTTTTTTATTCTTCCTGGTTTTCAGAACATACAAAAATATAATTAGTGAGTGAGGGTGAAGTGTTCATTGGACAGAAAATGTTAAGCTCAATAAACATTTCTAGAATATTTTTTTCTTAAAATTAAATAACAGGACCCATTCTTTCTCATTGAAATGATTACTATAAACCAAGATTGATAAATCCCCTCACAAAAAGTTCAACAATCTTAGTTCTCTACTGTCCTTTCTTATCTTCAACTTATGCCTGTTTCAGATTGAAAAAGCCAGCCATTTATTAAAGAAAAGGTCCTGGTTAAAGACACTAGAAGACCAGGACTCTATTTTTGTTCTGGCACAAACGAACCACAACGATTTGACTAAGTCACTTTCTGGACCAATTTTCTTATTTGCAAGAGGGAAATGGCTAGTTCAGAAGGCAAACACTCTTGGCTGGCAGGCAGCTTCCAGATGGGTTTCCCATGGCAAGCACAGCTTTCTTTTTAAAAAAAAAAATTTGTATTTGAATTTCTTTGGATAGATAGACATCCCCGCAGTTCACTATTCCCCACAGTACTCAGCACTCCTTGTTACCGTGTCTGTATGTATGTGTATACCTGTGTATCCATTAGCTTTTGTCATGTAACAAAAACCCCCAAATCTGAGAGCTTAAAAGTATAAGTATTTGCTGAGCTCAGTAGTCTAGTGTCAGTCATTTAGTGGGCTCATTTGGGCAGTTAGTTCTGTTGGTGTTGCCTGGGCTACTTACTCATCTGTGGTCAACTGCCATTTAGCAAGGTGACTCTGTCTCTGACTGGCTGTCACCTAGGGCAGTAAATATTTCTGAGACAACTCATCATCCAGCAAACTAACTTGAGCTTTTTCCCATGGCAGCCTCTGAGTTTCAAGGCCACAAAAACGGAAGCTACAAGGCCTATTGTGGCCTAAACTTGGAACTCTCACAACATCATTTCTATTGTATTCTCATATCTAAAGCAAGTCACAGACCAACTCGGATCCAAAAAGTGGAGAAATAGGCTTCATCTCCCCAAGGAAGGGACTGCAAAGTCATTTTGGTCATTTTTGCAATCAAGGCAACCTTCCCGTCAACATTTAAACTTGCAAAATATGGGCTGCATAGCCCTGAATTCATTCCCAGACTAAAAACAAAGCAAATAATAACCCAAGCAAACAAACTACCTCTCTAGTAGGAGCATACTCAATGCTCAACAAGATACTCAAATAAAAATTACTTTAGAGCAGTATTGGAAAGTACCTTACCCGTTGAACCACAAGTCTCCAGCTGGTTGGGGATTTCTGCCCTTGGTGACCAGACGTTTATGCCACAAGCTGCTGGCAGCTTCTGAACTTGGGTTATGTGCTCGTCATAATAGGGAGTAGCAGTTCAATGGTGGTCAGCCTCAGGGATGGGAATTCTGACTGGAACAAGGAAAGCCTCCAACTGTGTCCCTGCATGTCCCTATAGCAAAACAATCTGAATCACTTTAGGGGATTGGAACTCAATTTCCAGACACCCTGCTTTGACTTTTTCCCAGAATACACTTAGTTTGAAATGATGATTTAGGGAAATTTCCTTTAGAGTGTAGAGATGACTTGACTATATTTTAAGCACAGTGTGGAATGAAGGGAAAGGCAGGCCATTTCTGAAATTAAAAAATAGTAAACTTCATAAAGCACATACTTGACCTGCCTCAGGCTCATTTGTAAGCTCTATGTGTGAAAGTAAAGTTATAAATGTATAAAGTGTATAAAGTTATAAATATCATATAAAGATATTATGATATATATTCATTAATTGCCCCTGTCAGTTCAGTTCAGTTCAGTTGCTCAGTCGTGTCTGACTCCTTGCGACCCCATGAATTGCAGCATGCCAGGCTTCCCTGTCCATCACCAACTCCCAGAGTTCACCCAAACCCATGTCCATCGAGTCGGTGATGCCATCCAGCAATCTCATCCCATGTACTAAGCTTAAAATATTGTCCTGGATACTGCAATGACAGAAAATACGTATAATAAAAAGTTATTTTTCTTGAAAGGCCAGAAGTCAGTCTGTGATAGGAACTTTTCAAACTCTGAGTCCTTATAAAAAAATTTCTCTTGACATGACTCAGAACTTAAGTTCTGTGCTGTCGCAATATTTTAACTGAACCTAGTAAACAGAGAAGTGTTTTATTTCATCACTTATTTTGGATCCAAGAGGGAAGATCAACAGACATATCTTAGCTTACTGTTTTCTTTTTTGGGAGGTGACAAAAATCATGGGGAAAAACACCTCATCCATAATATTTAATTAAGAATGCTATTAACTGGAAGATGGGGATTGACATATATACGCTACTATGTATAAAAATAGGTAACTGATGAGAACCTATTGTATAGCACAGGAAACTCTACTCGATCGTCTGTGGTGACCTAAATGGGAAGTCCAATGTTGTAAAGAACAATATTGCTTAGGATCCTGGAATGTAAGGTCCATGAATCAAGGTAAATTCAGTTCAATTCAGTTCCGTCGCTCAGTCGTGTCCGACTTTTTGCGACCCCATGAACTGCAGCACACCAGGCCTCCCTGTCCATCACCAACTCCCAGAGTTCACCCAGACTCACGTCCATCGAGTCGGTGATGCCATCCAACCATCTCATCCTCTGTTGTCCCCTTCCCCTCCTGCCCCCAATCCCTCCCAGCATCAGAGTCTTTTCCAATGAGTCAACTCTTCGCATGAGGTGGCCAAAGTACTGGAGTTTCAGCTTTAGCATCATTCCTTCCAAAGAAATCCCAGGGCTGATCTCCTTCAGAATGGACTGGTTGGATCTCCTTGCAGTCCAAGGGACTCTCAACTCTCTAACACCACAGTTCAAAAGCATCAATTTTTCAGCACTCAGCTTTCTTCACAGTCCAACTCTCACATCCATACATGACTACTGGAAAAACCATCTTGACTAGACGGACCTTTGTTGGCAAAGTAATGTCTCTGGTTTTTAATATGCTGTCTAGTTTGGTCATAACTTTCCTTCCAAGGAGTAAGCATCTTTTAATTTCAAGGCTGCAATCACCATCTGCAATGATTTTGGAGCCCAGAAAAATAAATTCTGACACTGTTTCCACTGTTCCCCCATCTATTTTCCAGAAGTGATGGGACCAGATGCCATGATCTTCATGTTCTGAATGTTGAGTTTTAAGCCAACTTTTTCACTCTCCACTTTCACTTTCATCAAGAGGCTTTTTAGTTCCTCTTCACTTTCTGCCATAAGGGTGGTGTCATCTGCATATCTGAGGTTATTGATATTTCTCACAGCAATCTTGATCCCAGCTTGTGTTTCTTCCAGCCCAGCATTTCTCATGATGTACTCTGCATATAAGTTAATTAAGCAGGGTGACAATATACAGCCTTGATGTACTTCTTTTCCTATTTGGAACCAGTCTGTTGTTCCATGTCCAGTTCTAACTATTGTTTCCTGACCTGCATACAGGTTTCTCAAGAGGCAGGTCAGGTGGTCTGGTATTCCTATCTCTTTCAGAATTGTCCACAGTTTATTGTGATCCACACAGTTAAAGGCTTTGGCATAGTCAGTAAATCAGAAATAGAGCTCAAGTGGTCAAACAGGAGATGGCAAGAGTGAACATTGACATTTTAGGAATCAGTGAACTAAAATGGACTGGAATGAGTGAATTTAACTCAGATGACCATTGTATCTACTACTGTGGGCAAGAACCCTCAGAAGAAAAGGAGTAGCCCTCATAGTCAACAAAAGTATAAAATGCAGTACTTGGGTACAGTCTCAAAAACAACAAAATGATCTCTGTTCATTTCCAAGGCAAACATTCAATATCACAATAATCCAAGTCTATGCCCAATTACTAATGATAAAGAAGCTGAAGTTGAAAGATTCTATGAAGACCTACAAGATCTTCTAGAACTAACACTAAAAAGAAGATGTCCTTTTCATCATAAGGGACTGGAATGAAAAAGTAGGGAATCAAGAGATATGTGGAGTAAAAGGAAAGTTTGGCCTTGGAGTACAGAATGAAGTAGGGCAAAGGCTCATAGAGTTTAGCCAAGGGAATGCACTGGTTATGGAAAATACCCACTCCAACAGCACAAGAGACAACTCTACATGTGGACATCACTGGATGGTCAATACCGAAATCAGATTGATTATATTATTTGCATTCAAAGATGGAGAAGCTCTATATAGTCAGCACAAAAACAACACTGGGAGCTCACAGTGGCTCAGACCATGAACTCATTTCAAAATTCAGACTTAAATTGAAGAAAGTAGGTAAAACCACTAGGCCATTAAGGTATAACCTAATCAAATCCCTTATGATTGTACAGTGAAAGTGACAAATAGATTCAAGGGATTAGATCTGACATATAGAATGGCTGAAGAGCTATGGATGGAGGTTCATGACATTGTACAGGAGGCCATGATTAAAACTATCCCCAAGAGAAAGAAATGCAAAATGGCAAAATGGTTGTCTGAGGAGGCCTTACAAATAGCTGTGAAAATAAGAGAAGCAAAAGGCAATGGAGAAAAAGAAAGATATACTATCTGAATGCAGAGTTCTAAAGAATACCAAGACGAGATAAGAAAGTCTTCCTAAGTGATCAATACAAAGAAATAGAGGAAAGCAATAGAATGGGAAAGACTAGGGATCTTGTCAAGAAAACGAGAGATACCAAAGGAACATTTCATGCAAAGATGGGCACAATAAAGGACAGAAATGGTATGGCCTAGCAGAAGCAGAAGATATTAAGAAGTGGCAAGAATACACAGAGAACTATACAAAAGAGACCTTAATGACCCAGATAATCATGATGGTGTGATCACTGACCTAGAGTCAGACATCCTGGAATAAGAAGTCAAGTGGGCCTTAGGAAGCATCACTATGAACAAAGCTAGTGGGGGTGATGGAATTCCAGTTGAGCTATTTCAAATCCTAAAAGATGATGTTGTGAAAGTGCTGCACTCAATATGCCAGCAAATTTGGAAAACTCAGCAGTGTCCACAGAACTGGAAAAGGTCAGTTTTCATTCCAACCCCAAAGAAAGGTAATGCTGAAGAATGTTAAAACTATCACACCCTATTGCACTCATCTCGCATGCTACCAAAGTGATGTTCAAAATTCTCCAAGTGAGGCTTCAACAGTACGTGAATTGAGAACTTCCAGACGTTCAAGCTGGATTTAGAAAAGGCAAGAGAACCAGAGAACAAATTACTAACATCAATTGGATCTTAGAGAAAGCAGGACAATTCCAGAAAAACCTCTACTTTTGCCTCATTGAATATGCTAAAGCCTTTGACTGTGTGGATCACAACAGACTGGAAAATTCTTAAAGAGATGGGAATATTAGACCACCTTACCTTCCTTCTGAGAAACCTGTGTGCAGGTCAAGAAGCAACAGTTTGAACTGGACATGGAACAATGGACTGGTTCCAAATGGGAAAGGAATACTTTGAGATTGTATATTGTCACTCTGCTTACTTAATGTATATGCAGGGTAAATCATGAGAAATGCTGGACTGTATGAAGCACAAGCTGGAATCAAGATTGCTTGGAGAAATATCAATAACCTTAGATAGGCAGATGACAACACCCTTATGGTAGAAAGCAAAGAGGAACATAGGAGCCTCTTGATGAAAGTGAAAGAGGAAAGTGAAAATGTTGGCTTAAAACTCAACATTCAAAAAATGAAGATCGTGGCATTTGGTCCCATCACTTCATGGCAAATAGATGGGGAAACAACGGAAACAGTGACAGACTTTATTTTCTTGGTCTGCAAAATCGCTTTAAATGGTGACTTCAGTCATGAAATTCAAAGATGCTTGCTCCTTTGAAGAAAAGCTTGACAAACCTAGATAGCATATTAAAAAGCTGAGACATTTCTTTGCCAACAAAGGTCCCTATAGTCAAAGCTATGGTTTTTCCAGTAGTCAGTATGGATGTGAGAGTTGGATCATAAAAATGGCTGAGCACAGAAGAATTGATGCTTTTGAACTGTAGTTTAAGAACACTCTTGAGAGTCCCTTGGACTGCAAGGAGATCCAACCAGTCCCTCTAAAGGAAATCAGTCCTGAATATTCATTGGAAGGACTGATGCTGAAGCTGAAACTCCAATACTTTGGCCACCTGATGAGAAGAGCCAATTCATTAGAAAAAACTCTGATGCTGGGAAAGGTTGAAGGAAGGAGGGAAACTGGGTGATAGAGCACTAGATGGTTGGATGGCATCACCAACTCAGTGCACATGAGTTTGAGCAAGCTCTGGGAGATGGTGAAAGATAGAGAAAGCTGGTGTGCTGCAGTCCATGGGGGTCGCAAAGAGTTGGACATGAATGAATGACTGAACAGCAAAAGCAACAGAAATCTCCATTCAAAATTTTAATTGTTTATTATAATTAGCCCTTTGCAGTGATAAACTTAAGTGTGTATTTTCACAGCACCTGGTCCATGCGTAATACATAGGAGTGACTCATTGATTGTTTGATGAAAGTATGAAAGAATAAATGTTTCTCTCATCTTCAGTTGTGCACTGAATGCTTCTCAACATCCCATCTACTTTCTTCAGTTGGCGGTAGTAAGCATGGTTTTGTTTCAATGCATAATTTAATTTTTCAATTTACATTTGTCTCAGGGCAACATATGGATACAGAAAAAAGTACTTTTAAAATGGCCAATGAAGAAAAATACCTGTTCCCCACTCCTTATTTTCCCATTTTCATCTCTTTTGACTTTTCCTTCTACTTTTACGGTATATATTTCTAAATAATATGCTTCCCCTGAAATGTGTTTATTGATTGTAGGTATTATCTATTGATTTGCAGTTATACTTGGTAGGTTAATGGCTAGCTATGTCCAGTACAGAAGACCATAATTGGAGGTCAAGCAACAGAGTTTTGTCTACACAGAGCCCGTTGATTCTCAAAGAGATTGAGCCTATGACTTGCCTTTTGTTGGCCCCTGACTCTCTAACACTCAAAAAACTGGTTTCTTAGCTTAATTAATATGACCATTGGCTTAAGTATTGGGGCCATCTGTAGAGTCCACTGTAATGCATGCTTCTCTACCAAGCTTTCGGTTGATGCCTGGGTTCAAACATTAGTTTAAGACTGATTTCTTATATTAACACTTTTTAAATGCAGTAATATTGCATTAAAGTTTTGGCAAACACTATCTGTATATATCATCCATGTATCTCCAGGCATTCACTTGTACAACTTTTGGAAAGTGCCAGTGCCATTTCCCTTTTGCAAACACATGTGAATACAAATTATGCAGAAATAACATCTGTAAAGCACAATTTTTCTTTTGAAACTTCTCAAGAAAACATTATATATGATAGTAGCCATATCAATATTAAGCAAAATTAAACATGAATTTCAGAACAATTCAGTACATTTCTAAGAGAAGACTTGTGAAGGTTAGTTTCTATTTTTTGTCCTTCAAATACAACTTCATAACTTAAGGGAGATGGTGTCAAACATAAGCTGTGTTTGTCCTAGACATGTTCATTTAGTCAGAAGAGGTCAATCAAAGGCTAACATATGTCTTGAAGCTTTTCTTCTTATATCTTGGCTGAGAATGTACAACAAAGATAGAGATAAGGTAAAGAAAGCAAAAGCAAGTGTGGTCTAATCCTAGATGGTCTATGTTTAGGAAGAATGTTTTAATTGTTAAAATGCAGAGCCAGGTAATGCTTCCTATCACTGTGTGGTCAGATTATTAACAGTGGTGCTGTCATCAGCACATCATTATTGTGTCTGAGCCGTGTGTGTGCAAGCCTCTTAGTGACTCAGACTGATATCATCAGTGTAGGCCAGGGGGGATACTGGTAAAGACAAAGACTGCATCCAGTAGAGGAAGAGCCAAAGAAAGTTAGCTTTTGAGTCAACATTAATGTCTACAGTCTCTCAGCGGGGGAAAGCCAAGAGTGTCTCCATGGCCAAAGCCAAGCAAATAGAATTTTTACGAAGGTAAAATCTTTATTAAATAAATCAGCTTCTCTGTAAATTTTAAATGAAGGGAAACAAATTTAATGAAATAAAATAGTATTGCATTGTCCAACATGTTTTCAGAAGTCAATCTTTGGGTGAAGTGACTTCTAGGTTTCTTCACTAGATATGGTTTCAGAGTGTGATGTTTTTCATCCAGTATGTTTTTATCTATTACTTTCTTTGTGTGGTTTTGTACAGGATAAAGACAGACATTACTCAGAATGAGGACAGAAACTGTCTGCTTTCCAGTAACAAAGCTTTGTTTTAAATGTCTGTTTTGGTGCAAATCTTGTATTGTTTTGTTTTATTTGTGTGTATTTAACTGTGCATGTAAATGTATAATAAAGAAATCCTAGGATTCTTATCAGTAGATGATATGAACTAACAGATCTATAGAGAAATTCTGATTCCTCAAAGCTTGAACATACCTTTCCAAAGAATAAATTATAAGCAATGGAGTTGCTTCTTTGATGTCTGAAACAGCCATGGAAAGTGCATTTTTTTCAGAACTGGAGCATTTAAGCAACCTCAAATCATTATTTTTCATCAAAAAAAAATCACATTTTATAAACAAAACATTTGTTACATATATGTAAGTTGATTACATATAATAAAGAGCTCATGACTAGCTATTTTATCATTATTATTTTTATTTGTTTCTCTTTTTATAATACATATTTAAATAAGATGTTGTTCAGTCACTAAGTTGTGTCTGACTTTTTGCGACTCCGTGGTATGTAGCATGCCGGGCTCCTCTGTCCTCCACTCTCTTCTGAAATTTGCTCAAATTCATGTCTGTTCAGGCAGTGATGCTATTAACTGTCTCATCCTCTGCTTCCCCCTTCTCCTTTTGCCTTCAGTCTTTCCCAGTATCAGTCTTTTCCAATGAGCCTGCTCTTCGCATCAGGAGACCAAAGTATTGGAGCTTCAATATCAGTCCTTCCAATGAATATTTAGGGCTGATTTCCTTTAGGATTGACTGGGTTGATCTCCTTGCAGGGCTGTGATATATGAAAGGGTTATATATGATGACAATCCTGCATTTAGCCAGAAAAAATTAATTTAGTTAATCTTATATATTACTTCCCACATGCTTAAGTGGAAAAGAATGAAAATCCTCTTTCAAAATAAGAGACAACTCATTTTTCTTGCACCTGAAGTCTGATATGAATCAAAGAAAAATTGTAATTTGACTTATATGTGAGCAGTTCCTCTGTATTAAATGACTTATCTCTATATCTTTTCAGTACTATCTCTATGTCAAATGATATAATTAATTTACCCAAATTTTTTATCTATGTGTAGTTTTAAAAATTTATTGTAATACCCAGAAAGACGTAACACTAAGTGCTGAATTATAAATCAAGAGACCAGAAGTTACTGTGGAGAACGGTATGGAGGTGTCTCAAAAAACTGAAAATAGAGTTACTGTATGATTCAGCAATCCCACTGTGGGCATATATTCAGAAAAGATAGAAATTCTAATTAGGAAGATGCAGTCATGCCAAAATTCATAGCAACACTATTTATAATAGCCAAGGCAAGGAAGCGACCTAAGTATCTATCAAAAGATGAATGGATAAAGATTATATATATATATACACATATATATACACACACACATACACATACATATATAAAATGGAATATTACTCATTCACAAAAAGAATCAGTTCAGTTGAGTTCAGTCCTCAGTTGTGTCTGACTCTTTGTGACCCCATGGACTGCAGCATGCCAGGCTTCCCTGTCCATCACCAACACTTGGAATTTACTCAGACTCATGTCCATCGAGTTGGTGATGCCACCCAACCATCTCTTCTTCAGTCATCCCTTTCTCCTCCTGCCTTCAATCTTTCTGACCTTCAGGGTCTTTTCCAATGAGTCAGTTCTTTGTATCAGGTGGCCAAAGTATTGGAGTTTCAGCTTCAGCATCAGTCCTTCCAATGAACACCCAGGACTGATTTCCTTCAGGAT
>NW_011494602.1:1200962-1203660 GCF_000754665.1 Bison bison bison | reverse complement strand
AAGAGTCTTCTCCAACACCACAGTTCAAAAACATCAATTCTTCAGCACTCAGCTTTCTTTATAGTCCAATTCTCACATCCATACATGACTACTGGAAAAAACAGCCTTGACTAGATGGACCGTTGTTGGCAAAGTAATGACTCTGCTATTTAATAGGCTGTCTAGGTTGGTCATAGCTTTTTATCCAAGGAGCAAGCGTCTTTTAATTTCATGGCTGCAGTCACCATCTTCAGTGATTTCGGAGCCCAAGAAAATAAAATCAGTCATTGTTTCCATTGTTTCCCCATGTATTTGCCATGAAGTGATGAGACCAGATGCCATGATCTTCGTTTTCTGAATGTTGAGTTTTAAGCCAACATTTTCACTCTCCTCTTTCACTTTCATCAGGAAGCTCTTTAATTCTTCTTCACTTTCTGCCATAAGGTTGGTGTCATCTGCATATCTGAGGTTATTGATATTTCTCCCAGAAATCTTGATTCCAGCTTGTGCTTCTTCCAGCCCAGTGTTTCTCATGATGTACTATGCATATAAGTTAAATAAGCAGGGTGAAAATAAACAGCCTTGACGTACTCCTTTCTCAATTTGGAACCAGTCTGTTTCTCCATGTCCAATTCTAACTGTTGCTTCTTGGCCTGAATACAGATTTCTCAGGAGGCAGATCAGGTAGTCTGGTATTCCCATCTCTTAGAATTTTCCACAGTTTGTTATGATCCACACAGTCAAAGGCTTTTGCATAATCAATAAAGAAGAAGTAGAAGTTTTTCTGGAACTCTTTTTCTTTTTCAATGATCCAATGGATGTTGGCAATTTTATCTCTGGTTCCTCTGCCTTTTCTAAATCCAGCTTGAACATCTGGAAGTTCACAGTTCATGTACTGTTGAAGCCTGGCTTGGAGATTTTTGAGCATTACTTTGCTAGCGTGTGAGATGAGTGCAATTGTGTGGTAGTTTGAGAATTCTTTGGCAATGCCCTTCTTTGGGATTGGAATGAAAACTGACCTTTTCCAGTCCTGTGGCCACTACTGAGTTTTCCAAATTTGCTGGCATATTGAGTGCAGTACTTTCACAGCATCTTCTTTTAGGATTTGAAATAGCTCAACTGGGATTCCATCACCTCCACTAGCTTTGTGTATAGTAATGCTTCCTAAGGCCCACTTGACTTCACATTCCATGATGTCTTGGTCTAGGTGATTGCACCATCATGATTATCTGAGTAATGAAGATCTTTTTTGTATAACTCATCTGTGTATTCTTGCCACCTCTTCTTAATATCTTCTGCTTCTATTTAGGTCCATACCATTTCTGTCCTTTATGGTGCCCATCTTTGCACAAAAATTTCCTTTGGTATGTCTAATTTTCTTGAAGAGATCTCTAGACTTTCCCATTCTATTGTTTTCCTCTATTTCTTTGCATTGATCACGGAGGAAGGCTTTCTTATCTCTCCTTGCTATTCTTTGGAACTCTGCATTCAAATGGGTATATCTGTCCTTTTCTCCTTTGCCTTTTGCTTCTCTTCTTTTCATAGTTGTTTGTCAGGCCTCCTCAGACAGCCATTTTGCCTTTTTGCATTTCTTTTTCTTGGATGGTCTTGATCACTGCCTCCTGTACAATGTCACTAACCTCCAACTATAGTTCTTCAGGCACTCTGTCTATCAGATCTAATCCCTTGAATCTATTTGTCACTTTTACTGTATAATTGTAAAGGATTTGATTTAGGTCATGCCTGAATGTCCTAATGGTTTTCCCTACTTTCTTCAATTTAAGTCTGAATTTGTCAATAAGGAGTTCATCACCTGAGCCACAGTCAGCTCCCAGTCTTGTTTTTGCTGACTGTATAGAGCTTCACCATCTTTGGCTGCAAAAAACAATCAGTCTGATTTTGGTGTTGACCATCTGGTGATGTCCATGTTTAATGTCTTCTCTTGTGTTGTTGGAGAGGGTGTTTGCTATGACCAGTGCGTTCTCTTGGCAAAACTCTATTAGCCTTTGCCCTGCTTCATTCTGTACTCCAAGGGCAAATTAGCCTATTACTACAGGTATTTCTTGACTTCCTACTTTTGCATTCCAGTCCCCTATAATGAAAAGGACATCTTTTTTTGGGTGTTAGTTCTAGAAGTTTCTTGTAGGTCATCATTGAACCATTCAGCTTCTTCAGTATTACTGGTCAGAACATAGACTTGGATTAGTGTAATATTGAATGGTTTGCCTTGGAAACGAACAGAGATCATTCTATCATTTTTGAGTTTGCATCCAATTACTGCATTTCAGACTCTTCTGTTGACTATGATGGATACTCCATTTTTCCTAAGGGATTCTTGCCCACAGTAGTAGATATAATGGTCATCTGAGTTAAATTCACCCTTTCTAATCCATTTTAGTTTTCTGATTCCTAAAATGTCCATCTTCACTCTTGCCATTCTCCTGTTTGAGCACTTCCAATTTGACTTGATTCACGTACCTAACATTCCAGGTTCCTATGCAATATCGTTCTTTACAACATGAGACAAAGAGTGAAATCATGCAATTTGCAGCAACATAAATGGAACTAGAGATTGTCATACTAAGTGAAATGTCAGACAAAGACAAATGATATCACTTGTGAAATATACAAAAAAAAATGATACAAATGAAGTTATGTACTAAACTGAAATATACTCACAGAGATAGAAAACAATTTTATGGTTACCAAAGGGGAAGGG
>NW_011494602.1:1190212-1200862 GCF_000754665.1 Bison bison bison | reverse complement strand
ACACTACTAAATATAACATAGATAAACAACAAGGACCTATTGTATGGCACGAGAAAGTATATTGGAAAAAACCTGAAATTGAATGTATATATATACACACATGTATAAGTGAATCACTTTGCCTACACCTGAAGCTAACACAACACTGTAAAACAACTATACTTCAATTAAAAAGAAATCAGGAGATGAATGAATAAGAAAGTTGTGGTACATATACACAGTGGAATATTACTCAGCTATAAAAAAGAACACATTTGTGTCAGCTCTAATGAGGTGAATGCAACTGTAGCCTATTATACAGAGTGAAGTAAGTCAGAAATATAAACACTGGTACTGTATATTAATGCATATATATGGAATTTAGAAAGATCTAAAAGAATTTAGATGATCTTATATGCAGGGCAGCATAAGAGACACAGATGTAAAGAACAGATGTTTGGACTCTGGGAGAAGGCGAGGGTGGGATGATTTGAGAGCAAAGCATTGAAACATGTATGTTACCATATGTGAAATAGATCACCAGTGCAAGTTCAACACATTAAGCTGGGCACTCAAAGCCAGTTCTCTGAGACAACCCAGAGGGGTGGGATGGGGAGGGAGGTAGGAGAGGGGTTCAAGATGGGGAACACATGTACACCCATGGCTGATTCATGTCAGTGTATGGCAAAAATCCATCACAATATTGTAAAGTCATTATCCTCCAATTTAAATAATTAAAAAATCAAATCACATCAAGCCAGAAAGGGTAAGACATTTTAAAAAGTCACAATATAGTGTTGGTTATTTAAAAAAATTATCAAGAGACCAGAACTGGGGCTGTAACTTGGCCAGAGATTTGCTCTGTTGGTTTAGGTCTAATCAGGTGTCAGTACCAGCACATGAAGGAATCTATCGGGGGCTGAATATAATAGTGCCCAAGCCTCCCCTTGGCTTCTGAATTAAGTAAAAGCCTTTGGTCAGAGTTGGTGTGCATTTAATCTTGGCCATGATAAGTTTGCTCTGGTGTTACCTCAGAACAGTACCATGTAAGAAAAGACACTACACAACATTCCCCTTCCCCAGAGTCAAACTGTTTTCAAGCTCACTTGGAGCTGGGAATGAAGAGCTCACCCCACAGGGGCATATGTTTTCTATTTTGAAAACAGATCTGGGGAGGCCATTCTAATCAGGATTGTGCACCTTTCTTTGAACTTGATGGCTCAGTAAACAAAACAATACATCCAAACTATTCCAAACACCAGCATGAGCTGCCACCCTTGATAAGTTAGTGTGTGAATCTCTCTTTCCTCTTTGCTTTTATTGGAAGTGACATATAGTATTTCTGCATCAAATTAAATCTGGCCCACATGGAGCTCTTTTACACAGAAAATGCGAGAACATGGGTTGCTGGCAGATGTAAGGTAAATATAGAACCTCTGATGGTGTTTGGGTGCTATGAAGCTTATTCCCTGCCACAGACCAGCAGTGACTACATAGTTCACAAGTGGTGAGGCTGTAATAAAGTTGTGCAATTCTTCCAAAGTTGTGGTTTTAAAATTTATACTAATCACCCTCCTGCCAATTTTATTCATGTCTACAGATCTATCTAACTGTGCTAACTTGTATGGACTGTTTTGCTCCTTTCCATTCCTTTTCTTGGTTACCACGGAAAGGATTGGCTCATTACTTAGGGTGGAGGAAGAAACAATGGCAGCCAGTCTTGAGTCTGAAATGTATTCTGGGGTCTGGTAAAAGTGGGGTTTGAAAGAATTCTGAACTCAATTGAGTATTCAGTAGTTTAAATGAAACTTTACTAAACTGAATCTCCTGAGCTGGCAGAACATGAACTGAAGACATGTTTGTTCTTTATGGGACAACAGACTTATTACCTTTGGCAGTGAAAATATGACTCGCTGTATTTTGTTCAAAACATAGTAAACAATGTTATGATAGTATAAGTTGAAGCATCACTTGATTTTGGATATACAGCTTTTGAGTACATATCGGCTGACTTCAAGACTTCTTAGCTTCCATTCCCAGCTTAGACTGGTGTGTGATATTTAATCGACAGGCAATTAATGAGGGCCTATTGTGTGCCAGGCACTTTGCAGATGTTAGACATATAAATATGGTTCAAAACTGACTGGAATTCTGGGAGTCATGTAGTTTAGATATTACTGACTTTCTTTTGGTTTTTAGATAACAGTTAACCTCTGAGGTTATCTGTGAAAGCCATTCTGATGACTTCATTATTGTATTCAGAGAGAAAATTCTTGGCATACATAGGTCCATCCCATATCTTGAAAATCAAGTGTGGTCCCCTGAAAGGTTCTAGAAACCCAGTATTGATATTTGCTAATGCATCTAGCATTCAATTCTTTTCATGAACCTTAAGACCCATGGTCTCAAAGTCTTTTCACCTATGATTAAAGAAGAGGCAATTAAAGAACATTTTAAAATAGTTATTTTTTAGGTTTATTTTGGGCTGCGCTGGGTCCTTGTTGCTGTGCAGGCTTTTCTCTAGTTGCAGCAAGAGTGGCCTACTCTCTAGTTCTGGTGAACTTTTCATGGCAGTGCTTCTTTTGTTGCAGAGCATGGGCTGGGTTCCAGGGCTTCAGTGGTTGTGACCCGTGGGCTCCATAGTTGCAACTTGCGGGCTTTAGTGCACAGGATCAGTAGTTGCGGTGCATGGGCTTAGTTGCTCTGCAGCACGTGACATTTTCTTGGATCAGGGATCGAACCCATGTCTCCTGCATTGGCAGGCATGTTCTTTACCACTGAGCCACCAGGGAAGTCCCAAGAAGAGGCGATTTTGAGGAAAACAACAAGAAGTTAGGTTTAGGTGGAATGGGAGTGAGAGTTTGCTCTCCGTAGAAGGTTTTTGGATCCTGTTGGTAGGTGATCAGGTAATCAGGAACTTCAGGCTTTATGGGAAGCTAGGTCAAAATTCTTATAAACCTAAATAATTCATTTATAAACATATTTTCTATTTTTTCATTCACTCATTTTAATGTTGTATACCTCTGCTTATATATTCACTTCCTTTCAATTTTAAAATTTGCTAACATGAAATTATTTATATCCTTATTATTTATTAATATCTTAGGATCTTTAGTGAAGTTTCCTTTACATTACTGACATTCAGTTCAGTGGCTCAGTCGTGTCCGACTCTTTGCGACCCCATGAACTGCAGCACACCAGGCCTCCCTGTCCATCACCAACTCCCGGAGTTCACTCAAACTCACGTCCATTGAGTCAGTGATGCCATCCAGCCATCTCATCCTCTGTCGTCCCCTTCTCCTCCTGCCCCCAATCCCTCCCAGCATCAGAGTCTTTTCTAATGAGTCAACACTTCGCATGAGGTGGCCAAAGTACTGGAGTTTCAGCTGTAACATCATGCCTTCCAAAGAAATCCCAGGGCTGATCTCCTTCAGAAGGGACTGGTTGGATCTCCTTGAAGTCCAAGGGACTCTCAAGAGTCTTCTCCAACACCACAGTTCAAAAGCATCAATTTTTCAGCACTCAGCTTTCTTCACAGTCCAACTCTCACATACATACATGACCACAGGAAAAACCATAGCCTTGACTAGATGGACCTTTGTTGGCAAAGTAATGTCTCTGCTTTTGAATATGCTATCTAGGTTGGTCATAACTTTTCTTCCAAGGAGTAAGCGTCTTTTGATTTCATGGCTGCCATCACCATCTGCAGTGATTTTGGAGCCCCCAAAAATAAAGTCTGACACTGTTTCCACTGTTCCCCCATATATTTGCCATGAAGTGATGGGACCAGAGGCCATGATCTTTATTTTCTGAATGTTGAGTTTAAGCCAACTTTTTCACTCTCCACTTTCACCTTCATCAAGAGGCTTTTGAGTTCCTCTTCACTTTCTGCCATAAGGGTGGTGTCATCTGCATATCTGAGGTGATTGATATTTCTCACAGCAATATTGATTCTAGCTTGTGGTTCTTTCAGCCCAGTGTTTCTCATGAGGTACTCTGCATAAAAGTTAAATAAGCAGGGTGACAATATACAGCCTTGACGTACTCCTTTTCCTATTTGGAACCAGTCTGTTGTTCCATGTCCAGTTCTAACTGTTGCTTCCTGACCTGCATATAGGTTTCTCAAGAGGCAACTCAGGTGGTCTGGTATTCCCATCTCTTTCAGAATATTCCACAGTTTACTGTGATCCACACAGTCAAAGGCTTTGGCATAGTCAATAAAGCAGAAACAGATGTTTTTCTGGAGCTCTCTTGCTTTTTCGATGATCCAGCGGATGTTGACAATTTGACCTCTGGTTCCTCTGCCTTTTCTAAAACCAGCTTGAACATCAGGAAGTTCATGGTTCACGTATTGCTGAATCACCATCTGCAGTGATTTTGGAGCCCCAAAAAGTCAGCCATTGTTTCCCCATCTATTTGCCATGAAGTGATGGGACCAGACACCATGGTCTTAGTTTTCTGAATGTTGAGCTTTAAGCCAACGTTTTCACTCTCCTCTTTCACTTTCATCAAGAGGCTCTTTAGTTCTTCTTCACTTTCTGCCACAAGGGTGGTGTCATCTGCATATCTGAGGTTATTGATATTTATCCCAGCAATCTTGACTCCAGCTTGTGCTTATTCCAGCCCAGCATTTCTCATGATGTACTCTGCATATAAGTTAAATAAGCAATCTCTTCAGAGGAATACTTTAAAGAGTCACCATTTAGCTTTGTATTTCCACTGTTCCATTAATTTTTCATGCTTATTATTTCTTTTTTATATTTTCTTTATATTCAGTATGCTGCTCTTTTTCTAAATTCTTGATATAGATACTTCAAGATTATTGACTTCTAATCATTCTTCTTTTCTAATATGTACACTTAAGGCTATAAATTTCCCTTTAAACACAATTTTAGTTACAGCTTGTAAGTTTTGGTATATAATATTTTTATTTTAATTCTGTTCAAAATATTTTCTAATTTTCATTGTTTCTTTTTGACTCATCTGTTTACTTAGAGATGTAATTCTTAATTTCAAAATAGAGATTTCCCAGTTAAATTTTTCTGATGACCTCTAGCTAAATTCCACTGTGATTAGAGTATATCCTTCATATTATTTCAGTTCTTTGAAATGTGGTGAGATATTCTATATATTCCAACATATATCATTTTGGAAACGTCTGCAAACATTTGAGAAAGCTTTGATTTCTGCAGTTTGGGAATGCTGTGTGCTAACAGAATGAGGTCAGTCATACTGATCATGTTGTGTATGTCTGCTCTCTGTTTTTTAACTGTTTGGTCTGCTTGTCAACTAAGAGTTTTTTATTATAAACTTCTGCCACTTACATCAAGTATTATTTGTACATCTATTGAACTGTTATATTACTTTCTCATTTATTCTGTTAATGTGATAAATTATATATATATATATATTTAAATGTTAAGTGAACTTTACATTTTAGTATTGATGAATTGTCTTTTTTTGTTATGGGTCTCTGAATTTGTTTACTAATATTTCGTTCCTCTTGAATTTGTGCCTTGATGTCTTTTGTCACTTTAGAAAACTCCTAATTATTATCTTTCAAGTATTGTTCTGTTACCTTTTTTGGTGGTGGTGGGTTAGTGTGGGGTGGGGTGGGGAATTCCAAATACTTTTATGTTAGAACCTTTTAATAACTTTCATATGGTTTTCACCTTTTTCCCTGTACTTTTCATTAATTTTTCCTTTCAAGTGTCAGCATGTATACTTCTTCCTGATATATGTTCAATTTCATTAATTCTCTCTTCAGCTCTTAACAATGTTACCACAATCATTCATTATTTTCTTAATATCTGTTATTGTATTTTTAAGTTCTATAGTTTTTATTTTAAAAACAAATTTTTATTCTATTCCAAAAATTTTCTTCCTGTTCTTTAAATTTTTTTTGAGTGTTTCACTAATAATTAATTTCATGTCTGACATTTTCAGATTCAAAATATCCTGTGGGTCTCTTTGTATTTTCCTTTAATTTGAGGGTCTTTTTTCAGCTATCTTACCTTTAATATGGAGAAGGAAATGGCAACCCACACCCGTACTCTTGCCTGGAAAATTCCATGGACAGAGGAGCCTGGAGGGCTACAGCCCATGGGATCGCATTTTGTTTAGGTTTATATATATATATGATACTGTATTCAGTTATTTTTAGAGGTGTTTTAGAGCCCTGGATGATATTTATATTTCTCCATAGAAGATTTCTCTTTGTTTCTGGTAGAGAGCTAAATTGTTGTTCAGTTGCTCAGGTGTGTTTGACTCTGCAACCCATGGACTGCAGCACACCAGGCTTCCCTATCATTCACTGTCTCCTGGAGTTTGCTCAAACTCATGTCCATTTAGCCTATGATGCCATCCAACCATCTCATCCTCTGTCATCCCCTTCTCCTCTTTTGAGGAGGTTCAGTCTCTATGACGTCTGGGCTACTTCCAGTTTAACTTTCGTCCTTAGATGTGGTCTTCCAGTTACCAGCCAAAAGACAAAGTTTTTACCAAGTATCTTCTTTTTTGGTATACAGTGTAGTCCCATTTTTGTCTCTCCTAACAATATAAATCTAGCAAAATCTCTGATCAGCTTTTTGGCTTCTCTTCATCCATTTTCAAAATGGGCAAAAAATCTTGAGGAGAAAAGTGGAAACCGAATGCCTGGATCATGTCTCTGGACTTCCCTTTGTTTTATGGATTATGTACCATTGAAATCTACACTGCCTCAGTAACTCTCCAGTGCCTTTAAATAGATTTGAAAATAGTTATTTCTGTTGTTTTCAAGGATGTAGTGATGGGCCAAAACTACTTAATCCATTTTTCCTTGAAGCTAAATTTAAAACTGAAATCTCAGTTCAGTGCACCTATTCTTTCACTCACAGTCTTCTCTATTTTAGGAAATATGCTTAATTCCTCAAGCATGAAATGTAGGACTCATCCTTTATTTGCCACTTTCTCATAAATCTCATATCCGGTTCCCAAGTGTATACTGCCAATTCTCCTTCTAGAATGTTCTCTGACTCCATTGTTACCACCAAGTCTAACATTTCTCTCTCATCTACTTTATTGAAATAATCCTTATACCAGTGTCAGTCCTCCTATTCTTTTTTTTAATTTAAATTTATTTATTTTAATTGGAGGCTAATTATTTTACAATATTGTATTGGTTCTGCCACACATCAACATGAATCCGCCACGGGTGTACACATGTTCCCCATCCTGAAGGCTCCTCCCACCTCACTCCCCGTACTATCCCTCCGGGTCATCCCAGTGTACCAGCCCCAAGCACCCTGTATCAACCTGAACTGGTGATTCATTTCTTATATGATATTATACATATTTCAGTGCCATTCCCCCAAATCGTCCCACCCTCTCCCTGGTGGCTCAGAGGATAAAGCATCTGCCTGCAGTGCAGGAGACCCGGGTTCGATCCCTGAGTTGGGAAGATCCCCTGGAGAAGGAAATGGCAACCCACTCCAGTATTCTTGCCTGGAGAATCCCATGGACAGAGGAGCCTGGTGGGCTACAGTCCACGGGGTCGCAAAGAGTCGGACACGACTGAGCGACTTCACACACATCACACACATTACCTCTCCCACAGAGTCCAAAAGACTGTTCTATACATCTGTGTCTCTTTTGCTGTCTCGCATACAGGGTTGTCATTACCATCTTTCTAAATTCCATATATATGCATTAGTATACTGTATTGGTGTTTTTCTTTCTGGCTTACTTCACTCTGTATAATAGGATCCAGTTTCATCCACCTCATTAGAACTGATTCAAATGTATTTTGTAATGAGTAATACTCCATTGTATATGTACCATAGCTTTCTTATCCATTCATCTGCTGATGGATATCTAGGTTGCTTCCATGTCCTGGCTATTATAAACAGTGCTGCGATGAACACTGGGGTACACGTATCTCTTCTGATTCTTTCTTCACAAAGAAGCACAAGCTATCTTCTAGTAAAGAACCTCCTCCTCTTTAATGTAAATGACCTCAGAGCAGACTGCATTTAGAACAAAATCCACTTTTTAGCATAGCTACCAAGATCTTCCATGACCTGGCCTCTGACTATTGTCCAATCTTTTCTCAACCCCGTTTCTTCATTTAAGCTACATGTCAACTACAATGGCCTTTTACATTTTCTTAAATGAAATTCTTCAAGATGTAATTTCTTTTTTACAAAACACAAAGTTGTTCCTTCCCCTTTCCCTACCCACAGGTTGTCACAGGATCTTTGCACAAGCTCTCTCTGCTCTCTGTGAGCTAAGTTCTTTTCATCCTTTGAGTAGGCACTTACATATCACATTAGAGAGGTTGCCCACATTATATAATTCCATAAAAATGTAGAGGTAAGGTAACTAAAAATGAGGAAATAAGTAGGCAAATAAGTAGGAAAAGACTTGGGGGAATGTAAACTGGAACATAAAATGAACATAAGCATATGGCTGATGCCAACCTTTGGGAGTAGCCAATAAGAGCAAGAATAGAAAACACACTTGGAGACATAGAGTACATCATGTTATGAAGAAACTTGAAAGGCAGCAGAAGAATTTTAATTTGACATATAGGACAAGCAAAAGAGGAAAAAGGGCAAGAGTGATGGGATGAAAGCGTGTGTTAAAGAAGATTAGGCTGCCGGTAGTGTGTAGGTGGCCTAGAGGTTAGGAGAAATCAGTAAGGTCAGCTTAAAGTCTGCTCTTGTAATCCAGGTGTGAGATGATGAAGGGCTGGATAAGGGCGATAGCAGTCGAGATGAAGAGGGTATGGATTTCAAAGACAATTTGGCAAGACTTGTTGATGGATGAGCTATAAGGAATTAAGAGGACAGAGTTGTCAAAGATGTCCCCAAGATTTAGTGCCTGGAAGATTGGGAAGTGGGGAAGTGAGAGGGAGAGACAGTAAAATCATTGTATTTAAATGTCAATTTAAAAATAAATATAAATTGTTTAGAGAAGAATTTCCCTAGAAGAAGTGAACAATGAGGTTGTTTTGTGTTCAAAGCAGAGGATAAACCTGAAGGCGTGGTCACATACCCCAGTGTCTAAGAAATGAATCTCAAGGGCCACTCTTCCACTCAAAGACTCAGCAGCCAGACAGACTGAAACCACAGTGTCTGGCCTTAGAAAGTGGGCTGTCAGGCTGAGCAAAATCACCATACTCATCTGTTTTTTAACTTCTTTTTTCTGAGAGAAGATAGTGAAGACTTCACTGACCATGACAAAGATAAGGGGAGGTCATATTTGGAATCCTCTTGTCATGATTTTGTAACATATTTGGCTTATAAAGCCCTATGTGTGTTTTTGCCCCAAGTCCTTTTCTTATTTTTTAAACCCATATGTATTTTTGAGTCAATTTAATCCATATGTTTCTGATTAATTTATGCTTAGCTCATCAAAATGTTGTTTTAAGAAGAAAGCTTATAAAAAAACAGTCATGCTTCACCAGCCACTGATGAAATCAACTCCAGAAGACTGTAGCTTAGTCAGAAAATCAGACAGGCTAGGGGTAGAGTGGGTTGTAAAATTTGGAAACTCATTGCTATAACCCCAGTGAAACAGAGTATGTTCAACACTTGGGGAAAAAAATAAATCTTAGATTATTATTATTTTTTTTTTTACATGTGCTTGTTTTTGATTCCTAAATGTATTGATTTGGCCTCTGGATTAACTATGATTTCTTTACTTAGTTGTTTAATCAGCTTCCAGTTGCTATTCATATAGCCAAATGGGGAGGAAGCTGGGAGATGTTATAAAGTGATGAGTTTATTTTCATGGAGGGTATATGGGATATTTGTCAGTTTTTTTCAGTTGAAAGAAATCTCTGCAGTACAGGCCATAGAGGTTTAATAGAAAAATCTATATATTGTGTCTACTTGGGTAATACAGGCAGTAGAATTAGGAGTGTGATTCTATCAAGGCATTCAAGGTTTAGAAACAAATAGTTACAAAACTAATTTATTCTGAGATTACCTATCTCAGAAAAATCCTAAAAAAAAGAATTACAAACACTTGATTGCAGAATTAAAATTTACATCATTTTCCTAAAATGACAACATTTGCATAGAAATCATAAGTAGACATCAACAAAATATGATCTTTTTTATTTGAACATTTGTGTACCATCACTAATAATTTAAAATTAACTCTACTCTCCAGTTCCTTCTCTGTCCTCTTTGCAAATATAGCTTCATCTACTTTCTCCCTCAATGTTGGTTTTAGCCTTATCTTTCTTCCTATTTTACTCCTCACACATTTGGGTGATCTTAGTCACTCCAATCTCAGTCACTCTGGAATCAAGATTGCTGGGAGAAATATAAATAACCTCAGATATGTAGGTGACACCACCCTTATGGCAGAAAGTGAAGAAGAACTAAAGAGCCTCTTGAAAGTGAAAGAGGAGAATGAAAAAGTTGACTTAAAGCTCAACATTCAGAAAACTAAGATCATGGCATCTGGTCCCATTATTTCATGGCAAATAGATGGGGAAACAGTGGAAACAGTGTCAGACTTTATTTTTGGGGGCTCCAAAATCACTGCAGATGGTGATTGCAGCTATGAAATTAAAAGACGCTTACTCCTTGGAAGAAAAGTTATGACCAACCTAGACAGCATATTAAAAAGCAAAGACATTACTTTGCCAACAAAGGTCTGTCTAGTCAAGGCTATGGTTTT
>NW_011494602.1:1179740-1190112 GCF_000754665.1 Bison bison bison | reverse complement strand
AGATGGTGATTGCAGCTATGAAATTAAAAGACGCTTACTCCTTGGAAGAAAAGTTATGACCAACCTAGACAGCATATTAAAAAGCAAAGACATTACTTTGCCAACAAAGGTCTGTCTAGTCAAGGCTATGGTTTTTCCAATAGTCATGCATGGATGTGAGAGTTGGACTATAAAGAAAGCTGAGCACTGAAGAATTGATGCTTTTGAACTGTGGTGTTAGAGAAGACTCTTGAGAGTCCCTTGGACTACAAGGAGGTCCAACCAGTCCACCCTAAAGGAAATCAGTGCTGAATATTCATTGGAAGGACTGATGTTGAAGCTGAAACTCCAATACTTTGGCCACCTGATGTGAAGAACTGACTAATTTGAAAAGACCCTGATGCTGGGAAAGATTGAAGGTGGGAGGAGAAGGGGATGAGATGATTGGATGGCATCACCAACTCAACGGACATGAGTTTGAGTAAACTCCGGGAGTTGGTGATGCCATCTAACCATCTCATCCCCTCAGGCCTCCAAGGAGGCCTGGCGTGCTGCAGTCCATGGGGTCACAAAGAGTCAGACACGACTGCATGACTGAACTGAACTGAACTGAGCCACTCCAAGGTTTGATGCTTATCCATATATTAAATACATTGGAACTCATATTCAGACTTCAGTTCATTTCTCATGTTCTAGATTGATGTATCCAAATGTTTCTATATAAATGTTCAATGGTGTGAAAGGATGGATACACCCAAAACAGAACTCAACTTTATTTCCCAGCCTCCTCGTTCTTCTTCTCTTTGTCCTGTAATTTCTATTCTGGGTTTGGAACCAGTATCCACCTTATGACCTGCACTGAGAACACAGCTGTCAGCCAAGATCCTTTCCTCTTATTCCCAACCCACACCTAATCAGGCACAAACCTTCCAATTCTACCTTTTACATGACTTACATTTTTCTCTTTTCTCTATCTCCATTTGTAGGAGGCAAGAGTCTCTTGGTTACTATAATTTTTTCTCGTCTGGGTCTTCTCCAATTAAATATTTTTACTACCACTTCCACCATTTCCAAATAGAAATATGATCTTTCTGCTCAAGTACTTCAAGTCTTTAATATTCCCTATTTTCTACATGATGGAATTCAGACCACCAATCATTGCTTCTAAGATACAACATGATCTTCTCCATTTACCCTTTCAAGCTCATTTGCTCTCACCTCAAATTCTGCCATATTGGATTTCAAGTTCAAGTTCTTCAAACTCACCATTTTCTTATTTAACTCTATGCTCTTACCCCATAAGGATCCTATTGCTTGAAATATTCATTCTATTCTGCCTGGATCATGCCTATTTATCTTTCAGTTGTGGGTTTAAATATAACTTCTTCTAAAAAACCCTCTCTTACTTCCCTTATCCCCATATTCTGTAGGAGCATCTCTTTTTCTATCATAATATTCAGAATACTTTATTTCATTTTAATTGCTTGTTTAATCAGAAGCCCCACAAGGATATATACTCTCTGAGAGCAAGTTTATTATAATTGTTACTTATCTCTGACCCTCCAACTTTGAGCATAGTCAACACCCAGCACATAATATGTTTGCAATAAATATTTGTTGAGAAGATGAGTGAAAAGCTTTTTCATATCTCTATACTTTCATACCTACAATTTCTTCTGTCTTGAATGCCTTTCTTTATCTTGTGTGATCAGTGAATTCTTACCTTTGCTTTAACAATTTATTAACATCCTACAGAACTAGTCTCTATAATACACACTCTGGGAAATGCTGATGTAGCGCATCCCTCTCCTTTAACACAAAAGGACACTGAAACCTGGAGAAGTAAAGTGACTTAATCAATGTCAGACAGCTGTCTATAAAGGGGAACCAGGATGCAAGTATATTCCCTCATACGCTATACATTTTAGCCAATGATAACTCAGTCTCATTTGTAAAATGAGTCCTGTCATTTTTCTAATGACATCAAATCACTTCTTCATTTGCCAACTGCCAACAAGGACACACTTCATTCATCCACTTCTGCTCCATCCAATAACAAAAGAAAACTCAGATAGGAACGGATGAGTACTTGTGTGTCATTGACAAGGGGAGAATGAGAACATGAACAAAAGGATGAAGTGGGCTGCACTCTCTGAGTAAATTTTTCCACAGTAATAAAATGATCAGTGCTGCATATCATCAGAATTTGGAGTCTCTCCTTGGGAATTTGGTGTTTATTTTAACCAATACTTAAAAATATATATATATGTTGCTCCTCCCTAAAGATGTAAAATTTCACCATTTATTAAGTTTCCTTGGCTGAGTTGAGGATTGTTGCATTCACATTCTCACATGCAAAGCATTTCCTAATCACAGTAAATGTCTCACATCTGCTCTGAGTAACTGGCCAGAAACCAAGAAATACAGGCATTCTTAGAGGAGCTCTGTTGATCCCCAGCCAGTCTCCTTGACATTGGAGAAGAACTAGAGGGAAAGGGACGCCTCCTCCCCCCACCCTCTTTCTGCTCCCCAGCTATTTCTTCTTTTGGTTACTTGATGACACCTCTGTATGGAAAGCACACTCCTCTATGCTAATATCTAGGAACAGGGCCAGAGTTCCAGTTGTGTTTTTAGTTCTGTCTACCCTTTCCACGCCCATTGGACAGCCAAGAACAGATCTATATGACTTCCAACTCCTTTTTGGCTACTCTGGTCTCACTTTACCACATGGAAATTCTTTACCCATGCTAATCAAACTTAACTCCAATGCTTACTCAACACTCAAGTGATGATTTACAAAGATCCAATTAATAGCATATTCATCTTCTTGTTCTGGTCTTATTTATTGGCAATATTTTCTACAGTGGTCTTGACTTCCTCGTTTCATTCTGTTCTGTTTTTGGCTAACCTATCAGAGCAAATAAGAGAAGAGTTTCGTGTCTATCTCCAGAGAAAAGAGGAATGGGGTTGTCCCAAAGATTATTCACATTGGAAATGAGTGTGTGCTTTCATTTTGATCCAACTTCCTCTCTTTGTGGGAAGCTGAAGTTCATAGCAGATGTCATAGTTAGTGGGCCATTTTCATTACCATCACCTGCTTTCCATGCATAACTCCAAGTGGCAAAGTGAGACCATTGCTGAGAAAGTTTTAGATGGGGATGAAGCACTGATGCACAAATGGAGATTTTATACACAACATATTTGATGGCAATAACAGAAAACCTAACATGGATTGGATGAAAACCTCTCAGAATGAAGCCCAAAAGAAGATGCACTGGCCCAGAACTGAAAAGATTAGAGGTAGTTTGGCTTCAGGCATGGCTAAGGCCGGACAATGTCATCAGTGTTAGGTCTCCCACCATTATTGCTGTTTCTTCTGCGTTGGTTCCACTCTCCAACAGACTCTCCCTCCATAGTAGTAAATTGGCTTCCAGCATCTCCACAGGTACATTTCATCATTTCAGTTACCTCAGTAGAAAAGAGAGTGCTTCTTACCAGTTTGTTTTTTTTTAAGTAGTAAAAGTAACTATGAGTGCAGTGATTTGAGTCCCATGCTTTCCCCGGACCAGTAATAGCGGCTACATGTGGAAGATGCTGATTGGTCAGAACTAAGTCTCAGATCATGGCATCTGGTCCCGTCACTTCATGGCAAATAGATGGGGAGACGATGGAAACAGTGAGACACTTTATTTTCTTGGGCTCTAAAATCACTGCAGGTGGTGACTGAAGCCATGAAATTAAAAGACACTTGCTCCTTGGAAGAAACGCTGTGAACAACCTAGATAGCTTATTAAAAAGCAAAGACATGACTTGGCCAACAAAGGTCTGTCTAGTCAAAGCTATGGTTTTTTCAGTAGTCATGTATGGATATGAGAGTTGGGACCATAAAGAAAGTTGAGAGCTGGAGAATTGATGCTTTTGAACTGTGGTGTTGGAGAAGACTCTTGAGAGTCTCTTAGACTGCAAGGAGATCCAACCAGTCCATCCTAAAGGAAATCAGTCCTAAATATTAATTTAGGCTGATTTTGGGCTAAAAAGGGCTGATGTTGAAGCTGAAACTCCAATACTTTGGCCACCTGATGCAAAGAACTGACTCATTGGAAAAGACTCTGATGCTTGGAAAGATTGAAGGCAGGAGGAGAAGAGGATGACAGAGGAAGAGATGGTTGGATGGCATCACCAATTCGATGGACATGAGTTTGAGTAAGCTCTGGGAGTTGGTGATGGACAGGGAAGCTTGGCGTGCTGCAGTCCATAGGGTCACAAAGAGTCAGACATGACTGAGTGACTGAACTGAACTGAGGTCATATGCCTTCTCCAATTCACATGGAATAAGAGTAAGATTGAGATGGTCTCACACAGAATTATCAGGTTCGTATTACCATAATAAAGGGGGGAAATATACTTAGCAGAATAAGATAACTTATTTCCACTAAGGTATTATATTGATACATGATCCTACTGATCTCAGTAGTAGATTTCATCTATATGCCCAATTTTTTTTTCTAAATGAACAACCTGTATAGAAAAAAAAAAAAAAAAAGAATAAAAATATCCTGAGGGAAGGACTTAAAATCCTTTCAAATGACTGTTCTCATTGAAGACAAATCTGATCACTGATGATTCAACTGCAGACTCAGAGACCCTTGAAAGAGATACTTACCAGAAGCTGATCACTGCTTGACAATGAGATGACTGTATTCACAGATGGGTTTTGGAGCAGCAGAGTCATGTCTGTGGACAGAGATATAGTTCTCACCTGTGAGAACAAAGCAGAATAATGCCTAGACTATTTCAAAGGAAAACCACCTTTATTTCCTCTATTTATTTTTAGTTGTTCAAAAGGCACACCTGGGGATTTCCAAGGGGATATGGTGAGAGCCAAGTGACTATTAATGTGTTTCCTGAGACTATGTGGAAGTAAGACCCACTGCCTGCCTCTGCCTAGATCATCAGGAAATTGCATCCTCTCTCCCTGGGGTTAGGAGGCTGGGTTAGGGTGAGGGCCAGGTTCTGGGAGTAGGATAGCTTTGGAGTGTGTTTCAACTCTTTTTCAGCTTCTAGTCTTTGCGTAAGAGGACAATGCCAATACAAGGGATGAAAAGCAAAGAATGAGGGGTCCCAGGAAGGCACCCCCAGCGTGAGTGAGCATGGGAGTGTGTCTGCAGATCACACTGGTTGGGTCTGCAGTTGTTGCCCAACTCGGGCTCATGTGGAGAACTGATGCCCTGCCCGTGAATCGTGGGAATTTTAGGCACAGTTAGCAATGCAGCCTTTTCTCTGCTCCATTGTTCTCTCCCAGACTCCCCACTCCTGGAACTTTGGGCTTTTTTTTTCTTTTCTTTGCCGTCTTTGGACTGAAGGGCAAACTCCCTCCCAGGCAGCTAGGAGACATTTTTTCCCTTGAGTAATAACTGTATTGGACATGACTAAATTTGTTCAAGTCTGTAATGGGAGCAATGTCCCCAGATGGCCTCAAGGCTGTGAAGAGATGAAGGGAAGCGTGCACCCACATATGTTAAAATGGTCTGTGTCTTTATCACGGGAAACTTCCACCGTAGAGAGGAACCCTGCACACAGGCAGCCCTTCAGCCCAGAGTCAGCGTGTCGAGGTGGTTCACAGTGTCCTTGGATGGAATGAGGAACCGCTGGGCCTCTGCCAACATACCTTTCCCTTTCCTAGGCTCCTTCCTTTGGCTGAGCCTGGGCTTGTCCCTGACTGCTTCCTTTGTTCCATTTCTTCTTTCTCATCTTCCCTCAGGCCTCTGTGTCTGGAACAAGCTCTTCCTTGCAGTCTGCCAATCCGGCAGGCTCCTTTACTGACCTGCTCTCAGTGCTTTATCTCTAAAAACACTGCGTTAGCTGCTTCTCTCCACTAAGGTCAGGGATGTGGAGAAAGAAGGAGGTTCAGGGCAAGCTTCAAATTAGGAGACAATGAAAATAATAATGTCTTTGTCTTTGGATCCACTCACTTTCATATCATTTTACTGTTATTTACGTAAGTTGTTTCTTTTAAACTAATACCAAGACTGTTGTTGCCGACTAAAATCTAGAAAGGTTACATAAAATAATCTTTTTTTTTTTTTTTCTCTTTTTATGTTTTAAAAATACACCAGGACTTCCCAGGTGGTCCAGTGGTTAAGAATGCCTACCAGTGCTGGGGGCATTGATTCAATCCCTGGTTGGGAAGGTTCCCCATGCCATGGGGCAACTAAATCCATGTGCCATAACTGCTAATGCCCTCTCACTCTAGACCTCCTCAACAAGAGAAGCCAATGCAATAAGACGTCTGCACACTGCAACCAGAGAGTAGCCCCTGCTCACAGCAAGTAGAGAGAGCCCACACACAGTGGTGAAGATCCAGCTCAGCCAAAAATACAATTAATTCATTAGTTCAGTTTTAAAAATGCACCAGATCTTAAGTCCTCAAATTCCTGGCCTGCCATTTCATGTTCTGCATTCCCCATCAGGGCTGTGAGTATAAATGACAACTCTCATATGCTCTCCAGAACAGAGTATGCCTGCTATCCTATCCATTCTGCTTTCAGTGGCTCCTGGTTTTACTTAAGATACTCTTAGTTTGTGCCAAACACTCAGCTTGTCCTTGCTTATTTGAGGTGAAAAAGCTGATTCCCAACTGATGTAGCAAATAGCTAAAATTGCTTATGTATACGCTTTCTACATGGGCATCAGTATTGCCTTTCAATGTTTGCTCATTTTGGCATTCATTTCGAGGACTGGCAACTAAGGATTTTACTTTGATTTTCATTCTATTTAGTCCTCATGGCAGGAAATGGTATTCAATAACACTGTGAAGGCTTTTTAAACTTCCATTTGGAAAATTTTTTCTTATGTAGTGGACAAGTAATTTCTGCTAAACCTTAAGTAAACACTTTATTTCATTTACTCCTCTAAGTAGCCCTACATAGACATATAGGGAGAAATGTGAGTAATGACATGTGAAAGAAACATTTTACATGTGTTATTTAAAATGCACAGGCTGATGAAAAAATTGCTGAAACTTTGCAAAATTCACTGTATTTTCCCCTAGGTCAAAAGCACAATTATGTGCTTCCTGAGTTTTCAAATTGCAAAGTATATGGAGTTTCATGGTTTACCCAATACTTAGAAACAAACAAGTGATTATCAAGTAAGGCTGAAGGCTTAGTTCAACAGGTAAACTCAAGGAAATGACTCTCATGTTCTTAGCAATGTATATGTACCTACATGGAATCCGTGGGGCAGTCCGACCAGAACTAGAATAGTTAAATCCTTTGCTTGTGTTATTTCACAGCTTTTTCTAGCCTTTGCCAAGGTTAAAAACAGAGAAAACTCTTGCTAGATCAAGACGAAGATTGGAAGAGACCTGGAGGTAGATGTATTTTAAAGATAGAGATAAGTTATGCAATGTGGATTGACTGAATGTCAAAGAAAGGCTGTCTACACCTCAAAATGAAGTGTAAATTGTCAGGAATAGTTCATTCTTTGTTTCACTGATGCTGGACAAAATTTAAGAATTGTTTGTGAAATGGTGTAAATGAAAACCTAAGCCACACAGCAAGCGGTAAATAAACATTCCTTGGGGTAGAGATTATTCAAAATGAAATATATAGTAGAAACACTATGGTTTGACTCATTTAAAACTTGTCTGGACAAAGAAGTATGAGGAATAACATAAGGAACACTATTTCTTCGGTGATGAGTAAAGAGCTATGTGGTTTTACATTGTCCATAATTAAGTGTTTGGGAAACAAGGCTAAAAAAAAAAAGATTCACTAATTCAGATGCTTGGAGAATGGGCTAACTCTTGGGAGGCTGATGCAAAAGAAACAACACCACCCATCAACCCTTGTGTGGAAGTAGAATGATCCCAAGAATGGCTAGAGCATCTTGGGAGTTGTGCTTGTTCCCCTAAGTCAGGTTGTCCTTTCTGCAGTCCCACTTCTAGAGAAAAATTCAAAAATTTCAAAGAAAAATGAAACAGTCATCTTAAAGAGATATCTATGCTTCCGTGTTCATTACTTCATTACTCCCAAAAGTCAGGGAATGGAAATGGCACAATGGTTAGCTAAAGAAGATGTGAAATACACACACATACACAGAGGAGTACTATTCAGCCTTAAGAAAAAAGGAAAACCTGTTATTTGTGACAACATGGATGAACCTGAAAGGCATTATGCTAAGTTACATAAGTCAGACCCAGAAAGACCAATGCTGTATGATCTCACTTATATGTGGAGTCTATAAGGCAGAACTCAGAGAAACAGAGCAGAATGTTGGTTACCAGGAGCTCAGGGAGTGGGGGCAACAGAGTGAGGCTGGTCATGGGTACAGACTTCCAGCTCTAAGATGAATAAGGTTTGTGGATCTAATACAAAACATTGTGTGACTACAGTTGCTAACACTGTATTATATAATTGAAATCTGCTAAGAGAGTAGAATTGAAATGTTCTTACTGACAGGAGGAAAAAGGGTAACTATGTGAAGTGATAGATGTTAATTAACTAGATGGGGGCAATCCTTTCACAATGTACACACACGTCAAATCATCATGCTATGCCGCTGTGGATATATCTGCTAATATTTCCATGCCTTAATTTTCTGTCTTTATTTCACCTTCCTGGCAAAGTTTTTGGGAGGCTTAATGCTGCAGCTTTAAATGGCTTACAATTTTATTTGTCAGTTATACCTTAATAAAGTTGGGAGAAGGATCCTCTTTATCCTCACATAAGCCAATTGAACCTGGGAGGAAAGAAGGCAGTTGTTAACTTGTGTATCAGAAAAGCATGTAGTTTCAAAAAAAAAAAGAAGAAGAAAGAAATGAAAGAAGAAAGAAAGGAAGAAAAGGAAAAAAGAGCAACTAGTTATCATTATTTCATTTTTCAATGCTTGCACTTTCATCTTCAGAACACTTATTTTGATTACAATTTGATTTGTTCCTTCTCATCAGGATTGAAACTTTATAAACAGTAACAGGTATGGGAATATTAGAAAATTATCCCCACAGGCTTCTCTGAAAATTATGCTACTTTTATGTAAATAGACGATTGAATGAATAAATGTCAAATTTCCAAGGGAATGATACACTACGTTCATCCCCGCTTTTTCTGACAACACTCAGTTTTCCCAGAGGAAAATTAGAAACTCTCACTATAGAAACCCTACATCCAGGCTCCAGCTCCAGTATCATCAGAGTTATGTTTCTTCCCTTAGCATCTGTGTGTCAGCCTAGAGCTGGCAACCTTGTCTTTGTCCTTCTGTTGCCATGAAAACCACATGGGAGTTGACTTTAGCAGTCCCTGCTCCATGAATGTTAGTGCCAGTGAGGACCCAGTGTGGAAAAATTCCCTCTCCCCTCAGTTGATGCAAGCGAGATCTGGACTAAGGGCTGTGGCTGCTGCTGCTAAGTCACTTCAGTCGTGTCCAACTCTGTGCGACCCCATAGACAGCAGCCCACCAGGCTCCCCCGTCCCTGGGATTCTCCAGGCAAGAACACTGGAGTGGCTTGCCATTTCCTTCTCCAATGCATGAAAGTGAAAAGTGAAAGTGAAGTCGCTCAGTTGTATCCGACTCTTAGCAACACCATGGACTGCAGCCTACCAGGCTCCTCCGTCCATAGGATTTTCCAGGCAAGAGTACTGGACTGGGGTGCTATTGCCTTCTCCAGGACTAAGGGCTAGAAAAATGCTTTTTAGGACATGTTGGTCATTATAATTTAATGGAAAGGTACAAGTAGACATGTCTTTGAGAGGAGTTGTCAGAATGTTTCTGTGATTGCTGGGGGAATACGAAGGTGCTTCCCTATGTATTTTTCTCAGTTCGGTTCAGCTCAGTTCAGTTGTTCAGTCATGTCCAACTCTTTGCAACCCCATGGACTCACCATGGGGTTGCAAAGAGTCACAGGGGTCTTCCTGTCCATTACCAACTCTCGGAGTTAACCCAAACTCATGTCCATTGCATAGCTGATGCTATCCAACCATCTCATCCTCTGTCATCCCCTTCTCCTCCCACCTTCAATCTTTCCCAGCATCAGGGTCTTTTCAAATGAGTCAATTCTTCACATCAGGTGGCCAAAGTATTGGAGTTTCAGCTTCAACCTCAGTCCTTTCAGTGAATATTCAGGACTGATTTCCTTTAGGATGGACTAGTTGGATCTCCTTGCGGTTCAGGGGACTCTCAAGAGTCTTCAACACCACAGTTCCAAGCCATCAATATTTCAGCACTCAGCTTTCTTTATAGTCCAACTCTCACATCCATACATGACTACTAGAAAAACCATAGCTTTGACTAGACAGAACTTTGTTGGCAAAGTAATGTTCCTGCTTTTTAATATGCTGTCTAGGTTGGTCATAACTTTTCTTCCAAAGAGCAAGTGTCTTTTAATTTCATGACT
>NW_011494602.1:1172230-1179640 GCF_000754665.1 Bison bison bison | reverse complement strand
ATTTCATGACTGCAGTCACTATCTGCAGTGATTTTGGAGCCCAAGAAAATAAAATCTGCCACTGTTTCCATTGTTTCCCCATTTATTTGCCATGAAGTGATGGGAGCAGATGCCATGATCTTAGTTTTCTAGATGTTGAGCTTTAAGCCAACTTTTCCACTCTCCTCTTTCACTTTTATCAAGAGGCTTTTTAGTTCTTCTCTTTCTGTCATAAGGATTGTATCCTCTGCGTATCTGAGGTTATTGCTATTTCTCCCGGCATTCTTGATTCCAGCTTGTGCTTCATGCAGCCCAACGTTTCTCATGATGTACTCTGCACGTAAGTTAAATAAACAGAGTGACAATATACAGCCTTGACATACTCCTTTTCCTATTTGGAACCAGTCTGTTGTTCCATGTACAGTTCTAACTGTTGCTTCCTGACCTGCATATAGGTTTCTCAAGAGGCAGGTCAGGTTGTCTGTTATTCCCATCTCTTTCAGAATTTTCCACAGTTTATTGTGATCCACACAGTCAAAGGCTTTGGCATGGTCAATAAAGCAGAAGTAGATATTTTTCTGGAACTCTCTTGCTTTTTTGATGATCCAGAGGATGTTGGTAATTTGATCTCTGGTTCCTCTGCCTTTTCTAAATCCAGCTTGAACACAGTTCTCATACTGCTGAAGCCTGGTTTGGAGAATTTTGAGCATTACTTTACTAACATGTGATATGAGTGCAATTGTGTGGTAGTTTGAGCATTCTTTGGCATTGCCTTTATTTGGGGTTGGAATGGAAAGTGACCTTTTCCAGTCCTGTGGCCTCTGCTGAGTTTTCCAAATTTGCTGGCATATTGAGTGCAGCACTTTCACAGCATCATCTTTCAGGATTTGAAATAGCTCAACTGGAATTCCATCACCTCCACTAGCTTTGTTCATAGTGATGCTTTCTAAGGCCCACTTGACTTTACATTCGAGGATGTCTGGCTCTAGGTGAATGATTGCACCATTGTGATTATCTGAGTCATGAAGATCTTTTTTGTATAGTTCATCTGTGTATT
Source organism: Bison bison bison (assembly GCF_000754665.1). Lineage (NCBI taxonomy): Eukaryota > Metazoa > Chordata > Mammalia > Artiodactyla > Bovidae > Bison > Bison bison. The sequence goes on along the minus strand of NW_011494602.1, from coordinate 1,178,604 downwards.
CTTCTTCTTAACATCTTCTGCATCTTAATATGTTAAGATTCTTCTTAAATCTTAGCATATTGTTCTAAAGAGATATGAAGCACCGTCAAGGCATTTATCTTCTTCCTGAAATGAGGTTTTTCTAATGTTCCCCAAATAGCCTCATATTCCTCTTTGGCTGCTGATTACACTTTCTGCTCACTTTGCCCTGGATGCAGTCCTGTAGTCCTAAAGGCATCTTCTTGTTATAGGTGACAGTGCAAGTGTCTACTCTGGTGCACAGATCCTATGCTTTGATGAGGAGATAGTCCGCCCCCTGGCTTTCCATTTAAGTTTTGCCCCGTGTCTTGAGGTCTATAGATTCTAAGCAGTGGTGGGAAATGACTAAGAGTGTGGACCATGGAGTCAGACTGACTAGTTACAATCCTTGTCCCACCACTTCTTTGCATACAGGTTTCTCAATCTGTATGAGATTGAGATACATCTATGGATATTTCTCTTAATCTTTCTATGCCTTAACTTCATATCTGTAAATTAAAGTAAACAGCTTTATTTTACCTCCTTGGCAATGAGAGTTTCTAATTTTCCTCTGGGAAAATTGAGCATTGTCAGAGAAATCTAGAATGAGTGTAGTGTACCTTTCCCTTGATGTTCATTCATTAATTCATGTACCTACACAAACAATGGAGAAGGCAATGGCACCCCGCTCCAGTACTCTTGCCTGGAGAGTCCCATGGACAGAGGAGCCTGGTGGGCTGCAGTCCATGGGGTCGCTAAGAGTCGGACACAATTGAGCGACTTCACTTTCACTTTTCACTTTCACTTTTCACTTTCATGCATTGGAGAACGACATGGCAACCCACTCCAGTGTTCTTGCCTGGAGAATCCCAGGGACAGGGGAGCCTGGTGGGCTGCCATCTATGGGGTCGCACAGAGTCGGACATGACTGAAGCGACTTAGCAGCAGCATACAAACAAAGTTTTTTCCTAGCGCAGCCTGACTGTGACTATGAACTCTAACTGTGGAAGCCCAGTATTCATGAAGTGTGTCTAGGATATTCCAAGAATAAAGCCAGGGAAACACTTCTTAGCATTTCTCTGAAATATGCCTTTTATTGTCCTGGTCCTTCCTCATTAGAAAAAACCTTATTTCTGTACCACAGATGTGCTCACAGATGTGGTTGTCATCTCATACTGGCCTCCTAGATAAAGCCAAGAGGTTCTGCTGAGTGTTCATGGATATCAGTCATTCAACTGAACTAGAAAGCTCTCAAGGGCTGTGATGACTCAGTGTTATCATGCACATTATCCTTGTTGATGGACAGAAGATTCCAGCAATTTCAAATATCCTGGTCCTTTTCTAACACTTATTTAAAATTAGATTCAGAATGAGGAGGCAAAGGAACAACACATGTTTCAATTGCACATAATTATTTTTATTTAAAAAGCATATAGATGTCCTGATAACAAAACCATGTGTTTCTAGAATATGCTGGAACATATTTTATAAGCATAATCTACCTGCACCAGTAATTGTAAACAGTGGAAGCTTTTGAACAACAATCTACTGAAATGACTATTATCTTTGCAACAATGCCTGTGCTGATTTTAAATGGCTTTGCAAAGTTTATTTACTCATTTTTCTTTCCATTAATTTATTAACTAAGGCATGTGAATCATATCACTTATTTTTGGAACTAAAAAAAAGAAAGTTATGCTATAATTTATATCAAAGAATGTAAAATAATTTCTGTTCAAAAATAACATAAGTAGCATTTGCCAATATTTTAGGTTCAGAAGGCTATTGAGATTCTTGGCAAATGTTTATAACCTCATAATTTTGCCATATTGCCACCCATCAGGTACATTTTCTAGATAACATATCTTAAAATTCTAAAATATCATTGGAAGAAAATTTGGAAATCATTTAGTCCTGCCCCTCTTTGATGATTAAATTTCAAACCAGACTGATTGACTTCTTTACGTGACTGATTGACAGGCTTTCTGCTCTTCTTTTTTTTTTTTTTTCTGCTCTTCTTTAACAATAAAGTTTGGTGGTTTTTTTCAAGCTCCTTTAAATTATCTTCTTTCCATATTTACTAAAAGCAGGGATGAAGTCAAAGGTCACCGAGCAGGTTGTTCTGAGCAGATGCCTGTAGCTATCAGATTCCTAGGAACACCGAACTACAGCTTTGGGGCTCAGATTCCTTAAGAGTGACCACATTTATTTCCAATTTCTTCAGCCCCATGAGCTCAAACAAAAATCTTCTACTGACAATCTTTCTCTTTTCCTCATAGTCTTCTTGAGTAATCCTTATAATAGCTGTCCAGTTGCATACATTCTTTTCTTCTAACCTTATATATTCTGTCTTGTGCTTTAGAAATATCCTATGTGATGTAGTGATTTTTTTCATATTCTTTGAGGGTGGTGGCTCAGATGGTAAAGCATCTGCCTACAATGCAGGAGACCCGGGTTCAATCCCTGGATCAGGAAGATCCCCTGTAGAAGGAAATGGCAACCCATTCCAGAACTCTTGCCTGGAAAATTTCATGGATGGAGGAGCCTGGTAGGCTACAGTCATTGGAGTTGCAAAAAGTCAGACACAACTGAGCAACTTCACCTTTGGAGGGTGGTAGATGGCTACAGACTTTGGGAGATTGGGCAGAGCAGATATTTCAAAGGTAAAAAACCATTGCAAATATCACTTCTTCCAGGTACAAAGGTGTCCCCTTAATTAGATGGTGGTGGTCACCTGAGAAGTCCCCTCCCCTGCTGCTGATAAGCAGACCTTGGACTCAGAAATCCTTCCAGCCTGGTTTTGAAGCTGAGTTTCTTCATTTCCTAGTTTCCTGACCTTGGACTGTTTTGACCCTCTGGGAAATGAGAACCAGGGTGCCAAGTTCAATGGGTGTTATGATAGTTCCCTGAGCTGATATAAAATATTATGGGTGTTGTTGAATCTGACACATGGGAGGCATTCTACATCCTCAGTGCCTTGGGAATGGGCTCATATTAGAAGTTCTAAAAAATTTCTAAATGAATCCTACACTATTTGATCCTGCTTGGACACCAAATGAAAAACAGACAAGCCTCCTTCTTACCCTATGGGTGGGCTATCACCCATCTATATACTGATTCTTTTTCATAAGAAAAGGACGTCTTGAATGTGGTAGGAAACCAAGCCCACATGGCAGAAAGTCACAGAACACAAGATCCTCTGTATTACATAGCATGTTTCTGTACCACAGATGTGCTCACAGATGTGGTCATCAGCAGAGATAACTAGTTTACAAGCCCTCCCTGGAAACTCCTCACAGTTCTTAGTAGAAAAGTGATTCTCAGCCAAGTTCTGCACTGAAGCTCAGCCTGTGATGAAAGCATTTCCAACTGTTCCACATCACAAAGAATCAGAGAGCAAAACTGGCCCATGGAGCCTTTCCAACCATGAAGAGAGACCAGGGATCACCTAAGAGGCTAAAGGGCTTCCCATGTGGCTTAGCGGTGAGGAACCTTCCTGCTAATGCAGGAGACTTCCAGGAGGCACAGATTCAATCCCTGGGTCAGAAAGATCCTCTGGAGGAGGAAATGGCAACCTGCTCCATATTCCTGTCTGAGAAAGTCCATGGACAAGAGGAGCCTGGCAGGCTACAGTTCATGGGTCACAAAGAATCAGACGTGACTGAGTTAGAGCATGAAAAGGTTAAAAGCCAATAAAATAGGTGTCTATCATGGCCTCTTCTTTCCGTTATGTCTGTCTGTCTTTACCTCCTTCCTTTTCTTCCCCTCTCCCTTCTCTCCCCCTGTCATTTTCCTCTTTTCTTTTATTCTTTTCTCTTTCATTTCTTTTCCTTCTCCCTTCTTCATCTCCTTTTCTCCTAATGGAAAAGACATCACTTTACGTCAGGGAAACATTGGACATCACCTGCTCACTGTTGCATACATTTCTGTGGGGGAGGCACATTGATTCAAATGTGAATACTGTAATGATTTCATTAATGTTACTGGTGATCTGTGATGACATTGTGACCACAGATGTCTAAGAAGGCTTCCTATAATAATAGCATGGTCCTGAGAAGTCAATAAAGTAAATATGTGAAACAATGTATCTCTTAGATTAAGAGCTATGGCCTGACTTAGGTCCTCTACTTTAGAAGCAGAGTCTGAGGAAGGGATTCAGATACCTGTGACTTACTGGTATAGGGCTTTCAGAAGAAAGAGGTGGGTGGTGAAGGAAGCAGGTATGGTTGGGGAAGGAGCCATGTAGTCTTTGCTGGATGTTTCTGACTTTAGACTGATCCAGTTGAGGCTATGGAGTGTGACACCATGGACCTATTTCTCTGTGGAGGTGACTGGCTGGCCTTTTGCAGTTTTCATGTCAGCCAGTCATTGGAAGTGGGGTGTGGGAGGTGATCTCCTGGGCAAATGGCAGTGTTTTGATGAGGGAAATCCTCTAGAACTGGAGGCAACTGTGGGCCATTAGCTATGACAGAAGAATAATTCATTAGAATTAAATCCATTTTAATTTCTCCAAACAATAAGTATACACCAAAGTTTATGATTTAAATATTTAGCTAAAACTTCTTGGGGTGCTTAGCTACATTTTCAATCATCCCACCTCAGTGGTCATGCACGGGCAGGGTGAGGATTCACAGAAGACCTTCTAGGTTTAGTTTTTAATGTATGAGCCTTGGCTACATTCAAGTGTAAAAGGAGAAGCAGAAGAACAATGACAACAGCAGTCAAAGCCTTCATTCAAACTATGCCCATAACTAGTTTATCAGCTCAACTGGTTTTTTTGCTGATGCAAGAATTGATGCTTTTGAACTGTGGTGTTGGAGAAGACTCTTGAGAGTCCCTTGGACTGCAAGGAGATCCAACCAGTCCATTCTGAAGGAGATCAGCCCTGGGATTTCTTTGGAAGGAATGTTGCTAAAGCTGAAACTCCAGTACTTTGGCCACCTCATGGGAAGAATTGACTCATTGGAAAAGACTCTGATGCCGGGAGGGATTGGGGGGCAGGAGGAGAAGGGGATGACAGAGGATGAGATGGCTGGGTGGGCTCACTGACTCGATGGACGTGAGTCTGAGTGAACTCTGGGAGTTGGTGATGGACAGGGAGGCCTGGCGTGCTGCGATTCATGGGGTCGCAAAGAGTCGGACACGACTGAGCGACTGAACTGAACTGAACTGAAACATTGCTTATTTTTTATATTTTGCAATCTGGACATCTGTAAGGGAGATCTAGCAAATCCAGCAACCTTGTAGAAAATGAAATGGATCCTATGTCTATTAATATCTTTGGTTGTCATATATGTACCATTCCCAAAGTTTCAGATGTGCCTCCTTCCTATATAAGCTTCCCCATTGGCTCAGTGATAAAGAATCTGCTTGCAATGCAAGAGACATGGGATCCCTGGGTTAGGAAATAATCCATTTCCCTTTGTGTTCTTAGTAAAATGTTGTCCAAAATACTGTTCTGATTTAGCATGCTGCATAATACAATTTACAGAATAAATAAATTACATTGTCCTGTGATTTAGAATTCTCCCATATCAAAATGGCCATTGTCTTCTGCAAACTGGACAATAGCAATGCTGCAATTCTTTTTTTGGTTCCAGAATAATCAGAGGCACTCCTTAACTATCTCTGGTTTATTCTCTTTACATAAGTGAAATGAGTTAATGATAAAGCAATGTTCAAAAAATTAAAATGATGACAAAGGCAAAAGCCAAGAATATGCAATGACTAAGCTTTGTTTCTGTGGCTTGAGGGGGTGGGAGGCACCACCCTCTGAAGTGTCCGAGTGGGTCACCCAACAGATGTGCCAAGGACTGGGAAGGAAAAATAAGTTGAACAACTTTTCTCTTGGGACAAGATCCAGAGTTCCATTATTTGTAGTGATAAAAATAAGGGTGGGGATTAGTCTAAGCAATGAAAGGAAAAGGAAGAAAAAAGAACAGATTGGCATGAAAGAGAAGACAATATGAGGGTGTTTTAAATGTGATGACTCTTTGGTTTCCACTCCAGTTCATATTTCTTACCTATATGTCAGTTTTCATCCCAATCCCAAAGAAAGGCAATGCCAAAAAAATGCTCAAACTACTGCACAATTGCACTCATCTTACATGCTAGTAAAGTAATGCTCAAAATTCTCCAAGCCAGGCTTCAGCAGTATGTGAACCATGAACTTCCAGATGTTCAAGCTGCTTTTAGAAAAGTCAGAGGAACCAGAGATCAAACTACCAACATCCACTGGATCATTGAAAAAGCAAGAGAGTTCCAGAAAAACATCTATTTTTGCTTTATTGACTATGCTAAAGCCTTTAACTGTGTGGATCACAGTAAACTGTGGAAAATTCTGAAAGAGATGGGAATACCAGACCACCTGACCTGCC
>NW_011494602.1:1158247-1172130 GCF_000754665.1 Bison bison bison | reverse complement strand
CCTGACCTGCCTCTTGAGAAATTTGTATGCAGGTCAGGAAGCAACCGTTAGAACTGGACATGGAACAACAGACTGGTTCCAAATAGGAAAAGGAGTATATCAAGGCTGTATATTGTCACCCTGCTTATTTAACTTCTATGCAGAGTACATCATGAGAAATGCTAGGCTGGAAGAAGCACAAGCTGGAATCAAGATTGCTGGGAGAAATATCACTAACCTCAGATATGCAGATGACACCACCCTTATTGCAGAAAGTGAAGAGGAACTAAGAGGAGAGTGAAAAAGTTGGTTTAAAGCTGAACATTCAGAAAACTAAGATCATGGCATCTGGTCCCATCACTTCATGAGAAATCGGATCGCAGCTACGAAATTAAAAGACGCTTACTCCTTGGAAGGAAAGTTATGACCAACCTAGATAGCAAATTCAAAAGCAGAGATATTACTTTTGCAACAAAGGTCCATCTAGTCAAGGCTATGGTTTTTCCAGTGGTCATGTATGGATGTGAGAGTTGGACTATGAAGAAAGCTGAGTGCTGAAGAATTGATGCTTTTGAATGGTGGTGTTGGAGAAGACTCTTGAGAGTCCCTTGGACTGCAAGGAGATCCAACCAGTCCATTCTGAAGGAGATCAGTCCTGGGTGTTCATTGGAAGGACCTGATGCTGAAGCTGAAACTCTAATACTTTGGCCACCTCATGGGAAGAGTTGACTCATTGGAAAAGACTCTGATGCTGGGAGGGATTGGGGGCAGGAGGAAAAGGGGACAACAGAGGATGAGATGGCCGGATGGCATCACTGACTCGATGGACGTGAGTCTGAGTGAACTCTGGGAGTTGGTGGTGGACAGGGAGGCCTGGCGTGCTGTGATTCATGGGGTCGCAAAAAGTCAGACACGACTGGGCGACTGAACTGAACTGACTGAACTGATATGAAGATCCAAGATCCACTTTTCTATTGGATAGTCCTGCAAGATGTCTGCATAATACAGAAAACTGAAATGTTTGAAGAATGCCCAGTCTTTTCTTTGGCACAAAATATTACATATGTTCATATAAACATCATTATGTTACAAGCCATTTTAATGGCTGATTTGGTCTTAAAAAATTGAACTGTTTTTTTTTTTTCTTTTTTGAATGTTATGATGATATATTAAAGGAAAATAGAAATTAATATGTCAGATCCCAGATTAATCTAGTTTGGGGTCTTTCCTCCAGCATTATGAAATTATGTGATGCTAAAACTATAGCCCTTTTATGGATAAGAAAACTGACCCTAGGGTCATGATTCTTATGCTGCAGGCATGCAGTAAGGCTGAGCTTTGATCCTGGACAATGCCAGTAGAGAAACCACACTCATGGATGTTGCTGCAAGCATGATAGTAGGCCCCCAGCTTCCACCAGGCCTGTCTTGCTCCATCCAATCTTTTCTTCAACCTAAAGCCATGATCTATTGACAATGTGAATCTAGTCATTTATCAACCCTGCTGCTGAAATGCTCAGATATTGTCATTGGTTGAATTGTATACTCCCTCTCAAATTCAGATGTTGAAATCCTAACCACCAGTACCTGGAAATTTGACCGTGTTTGGAAATAAGATCATTGCAGATGTAATTTTTTAACATCATGAGGGTGATCCTAAACCAGTATGACTGGTACTTTTATAAAAAGAATACATTTGGACACAGATATACATATATAGTAAGAACACCCTGTGAATATGAACATAGCCATCAATAAGCCAGAGAGAGAGGCCCAGAACAGACCTTTCCCTTGTGGCTCTTAGAGGAAACTGACCTCACTGACACCTTGATTTCAGACTTCTAGCCTCAAAATCTGTGAAACCATACATTAATGTTTTTTAAGCCACCCTGCTTGTGTACTTTGTTATAGCAGCCCCAGAAAACTTACCGTGTTTCCAGTATTCTTAGGATAATAAACATCCTATGAACAGAAGCAGAGGAGTAGCTAGTAAAACTAAGAACAAATATAGCTCAAGCTTGGCATAGTTAATTTTTCTGAATTGTCAATGGGCTTACAAAAACATTCATTGAGTAATTACCATTGTTTAAGGTGCTGGATATTTGTGAATTTAGGTGACACAATTACCTTTTCTTAGGGAGCTAACACTAGACAAGTAACTATTACATAAATAACTAATTATAATTACAATAAGAGTCAAGAGTTCGGTGAATTGTTCTAAAGGATGGAATAATGGGGGTAAACCAATCCTTTTCTTAAAGGAATCAGGAAAAGCAAGAAAGGCTTCTTTAAGGCAGTCATGGTTAAGCTTATATCTGAAGGATGTGGAGATGTTGGTTCATGGAAAGAGATGCTGGGAGAAGTGGCGTTAGGACAAGGGGATAGCAGTTATGAAGATCTCCAGGTCAGAGGCAGTATGGCACTTCCCAGAATCAAAATGTAGTACAGGAAAGTTTAGGTAGAAAGTAGTGCTGGATGGAACAGGAGAAGCAGAAAAGAGTCAGATCAAAGGGCAGGAACACTATCAGGGCTGACTGTTAACTGCTTGCTCAGACTGCAGCATGGGGAATGGATCTGAGGAAGCTATGTGATAGGGGATGGAAGGATTTAAGAAACAATCCATTGATGTAAAGATGTGGTATATATACACAGTGGGATACTACATAGTCATAAAAAAGGAATTCCCCAGTGGCTCAGCCGTAAAGAATCTGCCTGCAGTGCAGAAGATGCAGGTTCAATCCCTGGATTGGGAATATCCCCTGGAGAAGGAAATGGCAACCTGTTCCAGTATTCTTACCTCAGAAATCTCATGGACAGAGGAACCTGGTGGGCTACAGTCCATGAGGTTGCAAAAGAGTCAGATATAAGTTAGCACCTAACGGCAACAACAACAAAAAGGAATGAGATAATGCCATGTGCAACATGAATGCAACTAGAGATTATCATACGAAGCAAAGTTAAGTCAGAAAGAGAAAGACAAATATTATACGATACCAGTTACATTTGGAATCTAAAATATGACACAACGAACTTATCTACAAAACAGAAACAGACTCATAGACATAGAGAGCTGGGAGGAAGGTGGGGGATGGATGGAGTGGGAGTTTGGGATTAGCAAGTGCAAACTTCTGCATACAGCATGGATAAGGTCCACGTCCATGCTGTATATAATAGCAACAAGGTCCTACTGTACAGCATAGGGGACTATATCCAATATCCTGTGATAAACCTTAATGGAAAAGAATATGAAAAAGAGTGTATATATGTGTAACTGAATCATTTTTCAGTACAGAAGAAATGAACATATTGTAAATCAACTATACTTCAATAAAATACATTTTTTAAAAAGGAAATAATCCATTGACGGAATCTAGTGGATGAGGTCCAGTAATTGAATGGATGCTGTCAAGGCAGGAGACAGGGAGGTATGTGTCATGACTGCTGATTTTCCAGTTTTTCCCATTGAGTGGAATGTGGTATTATCCACCGAGATAGGAAATATTAGATGAAGGCCATTTTTTTTTCCTAACAGGGGAAGCAAGGGACAGAATATGACTTTTGTGCCGAATCATAGCATCTGAAGTGACTCTAGGATGTCCGATGTTGCCTGGACCATCAGCCTCATTGTTAGGGGAGGTCTGCGTTACCAAAATATAATTTTGACAATCAAATTTGTAGGTGGTAACTGAAACCATAGGAGCAGATGTGCTCACTCAGCAAGCCAGGGTAGGAGAAGAGGAAAGGTCTTAGCACAATTGAGTGACCTGACACTTCCAGTTTGGGTAGAGGAAGAGGAGTCAGCAAGGATGATAGGGTGACGAGAGAGAATGGAGAACATCCAGAAACATGTGATGTCATGGAGCTTCAGGAAGGAAGCGGTGGCTGTGAGTCTTTAAACTATGAACCAATACATCAAGCAGTGCAATTTCTGGAAAAAGTCTAAGCTTAACAAGAGTTCCTGCAGGAGCTGAGTGGAGAAATGAACAGATGGTGAAACAGATGTTGTATGTGTATTGTCCATATTCCTTTGGCAGTCACTTCTGTTTTCCCAAGGCTGCTTTGCTTGAGGTATGTATGTATGTGTGGGTATATATATGTGTGTGTGTGTGTGTGTGTGTGTGCTTATGCTGGAGAGTGCCCTTAGCCTAAGCACAGAGAAAGCCAAAATGACAGAACTATTGTCCCCAAAACAGCCTTCCAACATGACAGACAGGGATTTGATAACTAAATATCCCAGTCCCTTGCCCTTCAGTTGTAGTAACTCTAAAGAATATTCTACACTGTTTCTCTGAACACTAATTGCCACAGTGGTAACTAGTTTAATAATAGTTTGATAATAGTGACAACTAGTTTCATTTACTTTCTGCCCTTTCCTGGCATATTCTTCTACTCCCTCTACTCATGTTTCTGGGATCATATTCTTAAATCCCCATTTCAGAGGCTGGGGTTGTTGTTTAATAGCTAAGTTGTGCCTGACTCTTCAGAACTCCATGGACTGTAGCCCACCAGGCTGCTCTGTCCACGGGATTTCCCAGGCAAGAATATTGGAGTGGGTTGCCATTTCCATCTCCAGGGGATCTTCCCCACCCAGGGATCAAACCCGAGGCTTCTGCATTGCAAGCAGATTCTTTTACCACTGAGTCACTGGAGAATCCCAGAGGCTGGGGCACCAGGAACATATAGTGGAGGAGGAGATGGAGGTATAAATGAAACTTAATGAGTTAGCTTAAGAGGAAGAAGAAACAGAGTCGAGAAGCTTTATTATAATTGCAAAAGAATCCTGATTTGTCTGGATGTTAGTGGAAAGGATATAGGAAAGAAGGTTTAGAGGAATCAAAGACAAACCCTTTATTTCCCCTCATGCTAACCATAATTGGTTAAATTATGAAAGAAAAAAAAAAACAAAAGGAAAGAAAAGCACAATAAGGTTTGCATCATAAAATTTAGGAGACCTCTTTGTAGGTGTGACTGAGGCAGCAGTTTCCTGTTCAGAAGAATAAAACCAGCTCTGATGTTCATGGAGTTTTGTGTGTTTAGGAATTCCCAGCATCTTTAGAATCCACTGTAACCACCCATGACACATTTTTCCCTCCAGATGTGAACATTAAAGATGAAAGACTCAGTTGTCAGTTGAATACTTTTGTATTATTTTCTCAGCAATTATTTTAAGGAATGCATTTGAATAAAATGCACTTTTGGCATCATTTTTAAGAATGGATGATGATTTATGCTTTTCTTGCAGGGACAAGATGGCTCTGGGCATGAGTCATGGCTGTACGCTGGGAAGATTCCGATGGGAACCTTGCTCTTGCTGGTTGATCCATACCTTACATGGACTTGAGGCTGTGCATGGCTTTTATTAACATGTGCATTTTGCTTGTTAAGGCTCAAGCTTCATCTTTTCCTTCCCAACTGGAGCACTGTTTGTATTTCACATGCACCTGATTCAAAATCTATCCTTGGAACTCAGAGTGGCTTGGGAATAGTCATTTGGAAAAGCTCTGATTATTTGTCAGCTAAAACAGGATGATGTGTTCTCAGCTGAGGTTGGGAAATAGGCTGTTTCTCTGCAGGGGAGCAGATTCAAATGCAAGCCAAGTTCTAATTCTTTTCACATCTCTATCTCCATGGGGCAGCTTTGGTGCAAATCAAAATTGTCCTCAGGTCAAGAAACCTATAAACCACAACACAGCCCTGTACTTTTCTCAACTGCAGAAGGAGTTGTTTTACATGTAGCCTTCAGATGTCATTTTCCCAGTGAAAAATCTGTGTGCCAAAGCAGATGTTCCTGGAAGCAATACCAGAATCTTTCAGGAGCCAAGGTGAATGAACTGTAAGATTGATTCTTGAAGTTTTCTAGGTTAAAACCATTTCTGTCATTGTCCTTGGCACTGGTTCTCAAAATGTGTTCTATATCCTTGCTTCTCAGACTTGACATGCGTACAAATCTCCTGGAGACTTGGGTAAACCTTACACTCTGTTTCAGTAGTTCTGGGGTGGGGGCTTGAGCTTGTGCATTTCTGACAAGCTCCCAGAGAAGGCCGATGTGGATCCATGTTGACTTCAGAATCCTACTCCAAGAAGTAAGGGAGATACAGAAAAAGTGGGTCTTGCAAGATGCAACACAAAGATTCTCTGGTCTGATAAGTTCAAGAAAAAAATAAGCTGCATTTTTACCTTTCTCTTCAAAATTCTGCAAATGAATATGCTAAAGACTGAGAAGATCTGTCCTGAGAAATCTGATACAAAACTAACAGACCATAGAACCATATTTTTGTATGCTATGCTATCTCTTTTGAATCCAGGGAAACTTGATTTTTTTGTGAAAGGAAAGAACTGTCTGATGTGTGGTCTCCATTCAAATATTTGTCCAGGCACTTACACAGATTGAAAGGGGATTTAGCGAATGTTTGACTTTCTTTGTAGTAACCCTAGTTACACTTCTCAGGTGAGTGCCACTGGTTCTCCAAGTGAGCGAGGCCACAAGTCAGGCTCATGGTATCCACAGCAGAACAGAAAACTTCCCACCTAGAGTTCTGGTATTTGAAGTGTATTGTGTTCCCTTCAACTAGCTCAAAAAATAGGGATTTAGCTGCCACCATGCTCTTGTCAAAAGACTAACTGCGAAAAGTGATGTACAGAAAAACTAAACAAAGGGAATTTAAATCCTTTCAAGCATCTTAAATTGTTTGCAAGCTTCCACATGTCTATATATCAATCCTCTAATAAACTCCAAAACTTTGGCCACCTGATATGAAGAACCTACAAAAGACCCTGATGCTAGGAAAGATTGAAAGCAAAAAGAAAAGAGAGTCACAGAGGATAAAATTGTTGGACAGCATCACTGATTCAATGGACATGAGTTTGAGCAAACTCTGGGAGGTAGTGAAGGGCAGGGAAGCCTGGAGTTCATGGGGTCACAAAAAGTCAGACACAACTTAGCAACTGAACAATGATAACAAATAAGTTTCGAGGAAGATTCCTGCACCTTTGCTCCAAAAATGATCATCCTTTGGGGTATAGGTATGTACATATTCCCAGAGTTTTCTGATGCAGGTGCTGTCAGGACCTCATTTTAGATTAAGTTCTGTTTCCTTAGAGGTAGAGCACAAGGAAACTGGCTCCAAACAAACTTCCGTGTTTTGGCTTTTTGAACATGAATCTTTGTAGTCATGTTTTAATGCACTGCCCTGGATTTTGTGGAGGATATGTATAACTGCATGGGAAAGCATTCGCATTTTCTCTAAAACTGTTTTTGAAGATATTATCATTATGTCAGAACATCAGAAAATTCTGCAAAAATCTCCAGTGGCAGAAAAGTTCAAACTTGCATCTGCAGTTTGTGGTGTAAGCTCACCAGAACAGCACATTTCTATATGTGTTTCATTGTAAAAGCAAGTGAAAATTTGCTTCTAGGTATGACATGTATTTGCGTTAATATAAAATGTGTAAACATGAGAATTTGACCCCAAATATTTAAGCTGGTGTCCTAAGTAATCTATGCTGTTCTGTTTACTTTTGACATGTCACTATTATCCTGGAATATTTATTACACTGTGGAAAATTCTTAAAGATATGGGAATACTACACCACCTACCTGCCTCATGAGAAATCAGTATGCAGGTCAAGAAGCAACAGTTAGAACCGGACATGGAACAACAGACTTGTTTAACATTGGGAAAGGAGAACGTCAAAGTTGTATATAGTCACTCTGCTTATTTAACTTATATGTGGAGTATATCATGCAAAATGCCAGGCTGGATGAAGCACAAGCTGGAAATAAGATTGCTGGGAAAAATATCAATAACCTCATATATGCAGATGACACCACCCTTGTGGCACAAGGTGAAGAGGAACTAAAGAGCCTCTTGATGAAGGTGAAAGAGGAGAGTGAAAAAGCTGGCTTAAAATTCAACATTCAAAAAACGAAGATCATGGCATCTGGTCCCATCACTTCACAGCCATTAGACAGGGAAACAATGGAAATAGAGACAGGCTTTATTTTATTGGGCTCCAAAATCACTGCAGATGGTGACTGAAGCCATGAAACTGAAAGCAACTTGCTCTTTGGAAGAAAAGCTATGACAAATCTAAACAGTGTATGAAAAAAGCAGAGACATTACTTTGTGACAAAGGTCTGTCTAGTCAAAGCTATGGTTTTTCCAGTAGTCATGTAGTGATGTTTCTCTAGAGTGGTTGGAGGGGAAGAGTGACTCATGCTTCCTTCCCAGGCCCATGATACCCCAGAGCCTGGAAATTACCCCAAAGCAGCCAACCAGGCTCTGACAACCCACTCCAGTATCTACCACCAACTATGGCATTGTAGAAGGAAGCGCACTCATCTTCTCCTGTGAGAACACCAAAATTGCAACTCGCTGATGAACAACCATCAACAGGCAAATGTTGGAGCCCACCAAGAAAAGATACCTAACATCCAAGGGTAAGGGATAAGCCCCAAAAGGACAATGTTAGAGGCAAAATCATGTTTAGAATCAAACCTCATACTGGCCAGAGACCCTTGGAGGGCTCAAACAAAACCTTGTGCCCACCAAGACCCAGAGATGCCACAAGAGACTGAGCCAGACATGCTGTTGAGTGTTTGAGTGTCTCCTATGGAGGCATGGACCAGCAGTGATCACCACGGGGACAGGGGCTCTGGTTGCAACAAACCTGCGAGGTGCTGCATATGTCATAAATCCTGTTGGAGGAGGTTGCCATTAGCATCACCATAGAGCCATGGAACAGATGACCCACAAACTGGAGAACAATTATATCAAAGAAGTTCTGACATGGTTGCAAAAGTCCTAGGACCCGCAACAGATTCCCCAACCTGGGGATCTGGCAAATGGATTGAGAACCCCCAAGGAATTTGACTTTGAAGGCCAGTGGGATTTGATTACAGAACGTTCACATGACTGGCGAAACAGACTCTTGGAGGGCACAAAAAAAAACCTTGTGCACACCAGGACCCAAGTGAAAGGAGCAGTGACCCCACAAGAGATTCAGCCAGATTTGCTTGTGAGTGTCCAGGAGTCTCTGGTAGGGGTGTGGGTCAACAGTGGCCTGATGAGGGTTCAGGGGCACTAAACACACAGTCCTGGGAGCAGCAGGGTATGCTGGCATAAGTCAGGCCAAACCAAAGGGAAGGAACACAGCCCCACCCATCAAGAGAAAATTGGATTAAAGATTTACTGAACATGGCCCTGCCCATTAAAGCAAGACCCAGTTTCCCCCAAAGTCAGTCTCTCCCATCAGGAAGCTTCCTAAGTATCTTATCCTTATTCATCAGAGGGCAGACAAAATAAAACCACAATCACAGAAAACTAATAAAATTGATCACATGGACCACAGCCTTGTCTAACTCAATAACACTATGGGTTATGCCTTGTAAGGCACCCAAGATGGCTGGGTCATGGTGGAGAGTTCTGACAAAATGTGGTCCACTGGAGAAGGGAATTGCAAACCACTTCAGTAGTCTTGCAGATGTGATTGGTGATGGAAGTAAAGTCTGATGCTATAAAGAACAATATTGCATAGGAACCTGGAATGTTAGGTCCGTGAATCAAGATACATTGGAAGTGGTCAAACAAGAGATGGCAAGGGTAAACATCATCATTTTAGGAATCAGTGAACTAAAATGGACTGGAATGGGTGAACTTAATACAGGTAACCATTACATCTACTACTGTGAGCAAGAATCCCTTAGAAGAAATGGAATAGCCCTCATAGTCAACAAGAGTCTGAAATGCAGTACTTGGCTGCAATCTCAAAAATGACAGAATGATCTCTGTTGGTTTCCAAGGCAAAACACTCAATATCACAGTAATCCAAGTCTATGTCCCAACCACTAATACCAAAGAAGCTGAAGTTGAATAGTTTTTTGATGACCTTCTAGAACTAAAACCAAAAAAAGGTATTATTTTCATGATAGGGAATTGGAATGCAAAAGTAGGAAGTCAAGAGATACCTGAAGTAAAAAAAAGTTTGGCCTTAGAATAAAAAATGAAGCAAGACAAAAGTAAACAGAGTTTTTGCAAGAGAATGCATTGGTCATAGCAAACACCCTCTTCCAACAACACAAGAGATGACTCTACACATGGACATCATCATATGGTCAATAGCAAAATCAGATTGATTATATTCTTTGCAGCTGAAGATAGAGAAGCTTTAAGCATTCATCAAAACAAGACCAGGAGTTGACTGTGGCTCAGATCATGAACTCCTTATTGCAAAACTCATATTTAAATTGAAGAAAGTAGGGAAAACCACTAGACCATTCAGTCATGACTTAAATCAAATCCCTTAAGACTGTACAGTGGAAGTGACAAATAGATTCAAGGAGTTAGACCTGTTAGAGTGCCTGAAGAACTATGGATGGAGGTTCATAACATTGTACAGAAGTCTGTGATCAAAACCATCCCCAATAAAAAGGAATGCAAAAAGGCAAAATCATTGTCTGAGGAGGCCTTACAAATAGCTGAGAAAAGAAGAGAAGCAAAAAAGAAAAAGTATACCCAACTGAATCAGATCAGATCAGATCAGATCAGTTGCTCAGTCGTGTCCGACTCTTTGCGACCCCATGAATCACAGCACTCCAGGCCTCCCTGTCCAGCACCAACTCCCGGAGTTCACTGAGACTCTCGCCCATCGAGTCAGTGATGCCATCCAGCCATCTCATCCCAGCATCAGAGTCTTTTCCAATGAGTCAACTCTTTCCATGAGGTGGCCAAAGTTTTGGAGTTTCAGCTTTTGCATCATTCCTTGCAAAGAAATCCCAGGGCTGATCTCCTTCAGAATGGACTGGTTGGATCTCCTTGCAGTCCAAGGACTCTCAAGAGTCTTCTCCAACACCACAGTTCAAAAGCATCAATTCTTCGGTGCTCAGCCTTCTTCACAGTCCAACTCTCATATCCATACATGACCACAGGAAAAATCATAGCCTTTACTAGACGGACCTTTGTTGGCAAAGTACTGAATACAGAGTTCCAAAGAAGAGCAAGGAGAGACAAGAAAGCCTTCCTCAGTGATTTATGTAAGGAAATAGAGGAAAACAATAGAATGGGAAAGACTAGAGATCTCATCAAGAAAATTAGACATACGAAAGGAGAATGAAGCCCTTGAAACATGGGCACATGAAAGATAGGCACAATAAAAGACAGAAATGCTATGGACCTAACAGAAACAGAAGATATTAAGAGGAGGTGGCAAGAATACACAGAAGAACTATACAAAAGATATCTTCATGATCCAGATAACCACAGTGGTTTGACCACTCACCTAGAGCCAGATCCTAGAGTGCGAAGTCAAGTGGACCTTAGGAAGCATCACTACGAACAAAGCTAGTGGAGGTGATGGAATTAGAGTTGAGCTATTCCAAGTCCTAAAAGGCGATGCTGTGAAAGTGATGCACTCAATATGCCAGCAAATTTGGAAAACTCAACAGTGCCCACAGGACTGGAAAATGTCAGTTTTCACTCCAATCCCAAAGAAAGGCAATGCCAAAGAATGTTAAAACTACGGCACAATTGCACTCATCTCACATGCAACCAAAGTAATACTCAAAATTCTCCAAGCCAGTTTCAACAGTACATGAACCGAGAACTTTCAGATATTCAAGCTGGATTAAGAAAAGGCAGAGGAACCAGAGATCAAGTTGCCAGCATCTGCTGGATCATAGAAACAGCAAGAGAATTCCAGAAAAAACATTTACTTCTGCTTCACTGACTATGCCAAAGCCTTTGACTGTGTGGATCACAACAAACTGTGGAAAATTCTTCAAGAGATGTGCATACCAGACCACATTACCTCCCTCTGCAAAACCTTTATGTAGGTCAAGAAGCAACAGTTAGAACTGGGCATGGAACAATGGACTGGTTCCAAACTAGGAAAGGAGTACTTCAAGGCTGTATATTGTCACCCTGTTTATTTAACTTATATGCAGAGTACATCATATGAAATGCCAGGCTGGATGAAGCACAAGCTGGAATCAAGATTTCTGGGAGAAATATCAATAACCTCAGATATGCAGATGACACCACCCTTATGGCAGAAAGTGAAGAGGAACTAAAGAGCCTCTTGATGAAGGTGAAAGAGGAGAGTGAAAAAGCTGGCTTAAAACTCAACATTCAAAAAACTAAGATCATGACATCTCGTTCCATAACTGCATGGCAAATAGATGGGGGAACAATGGAAAGAGTGACAGAGGCACCTAGCAGGCTACAGTCCATAGGGTTGCAAGAGTGGGACAACACTAAGCTGACTAAACCACCAAAATCATTGTAGATGGTGACTGCAGCCACGAAATTAAAAGCTTCTTGCTCCTTGGAAGAAAAGTTATGAAAAATCTAAACAGCATATTAAAAAGCAAAGAGATTACTTTGCCAACAAAGGTCCATATAGTGAAATCTATGGTTTTCCAGTAGTCATGTATGGATGTGAGAGTTTGACCATAAAGAAGGCTGAATGCCAAAGAATTGATGATTTTGAACTGTGGTTTGGAAAATAAGACTCCTGATATTCCCTTGGACTGCAAGAAGATCAAACCAGTCAATCCTAAAGGAAATCCTGAATATTCATTGGAAAGACTGATGCTGAAGCTGAAGCTCCAATACGTGGGCCTCCTGATGTGAGGAGTCGATTCATTAGAAAAGACCCTGATCCTGGGAAAGACTGAAGGCAGGAGGAGAAGGGGATGACATAGGATGAGATTGTTGGATGGCATCACTGACTCAAAGGACATGAGTTTGTGCAAGTGCCACAAGATGGTGAAGGAGAGGGAAGACTGGCGTGCTGCAGTCCATGGGCTCACAAAGAGTTGGACAGACTGAGCGACTAAACAACAACAGCTCAAGTTCAAACAAATACTGATGGGACATGGTGGATACCTGATAAATAATTCTTGAAAATAGATGGATGGGGTTGCCCTGTATCTGAGTGGTTCTCACCATAGTCACCAGATGGATTCCACAGTTACTATTGGCCACTTGATGGCCTGTAGAAGAAAGTTTTTATGCAAATGGCAAAAACC
The DNA here is from genome assembly GCF_000754665.1 of Bison bison bison. NCBI lineage: Eukaryota > Metazoa > Chordata > Mammalia > Artiodactyla > Bovidae > Bison > Bison bison. The sequence goes on along the minus strand of NW_011494602.1, from coordinate 1,159,125 downwards.
CCAGGGCAGAGCCATTGTGGGGATACTATAAATGGACCATAAGCTGCTGGAGATTAGGGATATTTCCGACATTTGGTCTCTGCCCTCCACAGTCTCTAGCACAGTGCACAGCACCTAGAAGATACCCAGGAAAGATTTTCTGGCTGGAGGAGTGAAGAAAAACATCTGCCTCTCTCCTTGGGAGACAAGCTGTGTGGTAGATATTAATGGACTGAATAGAAGTTAGGAAAAGAGAATGAATATTTTCTTGCTTACATTTCCCATCAACATTTTTATTTAGCATATATTATTAATTATGACGATCAATATTTGTAATAGAATATATATAACTTATACTACTGGTTCTATTTACCACTATATTTATATTTACCTTGTATATAATCGTGACACACATTACAAGTAACATCCAACAACATATCCATAAGACAGAGTGTTTCTATAAGCTGTCCATCAGATCAGATCAGATCAGTAGCTCACGCATGTCCAACTCTTTGCGACCCTATGAATCGCAGCACGCCAGGCCTCCCTGTCCATCACCAACTCCTGGGGTTCACTCAGACTCACGTCCATCGAGTCAGTGATGCCATCCAGCCTTCTCATCCTCTGCCATCCCCTTCTCCTCTTGCCCCCAACCCCTCCCAGCATCAGAGTCTTTTCCAATGAGTCAACTCTTCCCGTGAGGTGGCCAAAGTACTGGAGTTTCAGCTTTAGCATCATTCCTTCCAAAGAAATCCCAGGGCTGATCTCCTTCAGAATGGACTGGTTGGATCTCCTTGCAGTCCAAGGGACTCTAAAGATTCTTCTCCAACACCACAGTTCAAAAGCACCAATTCTTTGGCGCTCAGCCTTCTTCACAGTCCAACTCTCACATCCATACA
>NW_011494602.1:1156941-1157843 GCF_000754665.1 Bison bison bison | reverse complement strand
ACAGCTTCACAGTCCAACTCTCACATCCATACATGACCACTGGAAAAACCATAGCCTTGACTAGACGAACCTTTGTTGACAAAGTAATGTTTCTGCTTTGGAATATGCTATCTAGATTGGTCATAACTTTCCTTCCAAAGAGTAAGCGTCTTTTAATTTCATGGCTACAGTCACCATCTGTAGTGATTTTGGAGCCCAGAAAAATAAATTCTGACACTGTTTCCACTGTTTCCCCATCTATTTCCCATGAAGTGATGGGACCAGATGCCATGATCTTCGTTTTCTGAATGTTGAGCTTTAAGCCAACTTTTTCATTCTCCACTTTCACTTTCATCAAGAGGCTTTTTAGTTCCTCTTTAATTTCTGCCATAAGGGTGGTGTCATCTGCATATCTGAGGTGATTGATATTTCTCCCGCAATCTTGATTTCAGTTTGTGTTTCTTCCAGTCCAGCATTTCTCATGATGTACTCTGCATATAAGTTAAATAAACAGGGTGACAATACACAGCCTTGACGAACTCCTTTTCCTATTTGGAACCAGTCTGTTGTTCCCTGCCCAGTTCTAACTGTTGCTTCCTGACCTGCATACAAACTTCTCAAGAGGCAGATCAGGTGGTCTGGTATTCCCATCTCTTTCAGAATTTTCCACAGTTTACTGTGATCCACACAGTCAAAGGCTTTGGCATAGTCAATAAAGCAGAAATAGATGTTTTTCTGGAACTCTCTTGCTTTTCCCATGATCCAGCAGATGTTGGCAATTTGATCTTTGGTTCCTCTGCCTTTTCTAAAACCAGCTTGAACATCAGGAAGTTCACGGTTCACATATTGCTGAAGCCTGGCTTGGAGAATTTTGAGCATTACTTTACTAGCGTGTGAGATGAGTGCAATTGTGTTGTAGTTTG
>NW_011494602.1:1135045-1156841 GCF_000754665.1 Bison bison bison | reverse complement strand
GGCCCACTTGACTTCACATTCCAGGATGTCTGGCTCTAGGTCAGTGATCACACCATCGTGATTATCTGTGTCATGAAGATCTTTTTTGTACAGTTCTTCTGTGTATTCTTGCCATCTCTTCTTAATATCTTCTGCTTCTGTTAGGTGCATACCATTTCTGTCCTTTATTGAGCCCATCTTTGCATGAAATGTTCCTTTGGTATCTCTGATTTTCTTGAGGAGATCCCTAGTCTTTCCCATTCTGTTGTTTTCCTCTATTTCTTTGCATTGATCGCTGAAGAAGACTTTCTTATCTCTTCTTGCTATTCTTTGGAACTCTGCATTCAGATGTTGGCCTTGGAATACGGAATGAAGCAGGGCAAAGACTAATACAGTTTTGCCAAGAAAATGCACTGGTCATAACAAACACTCTCTTCCAACAACACAAGAGAAGACTCCAAAGTTGTCCATACTTAATATTTAACTTAGAAACAAGATTCCTGTAATAGAAATTTTCTTAGATATAACATTTAGTCCAATAACCATGAACCATGTAACAGGATTGAGTCTCCTTAGTGACAACTTCCTCTCACCCAGCGGAAGTGAAAACTTTGACCTAATGAATGTGGTGAAACAAACTCTGCTCACATTGACTTGCCAACAAGAAGGCCTGGAGTGTAAATACAGAAACTAGACACAGGAAGTTCAGTATTTATTTTGTATTATAAGGATATTGAAACCATGGAGGGTTTAAAATTTTTTTTGATTATTAGAGATTCAAACAATGTTTACATACAAGATACCAGTCTGTATGACACTATATCCTGGCAGAGAGCCAGCCTGTACATATACAGTGCCTATTGTGAGCAGCAGATAGCCACCATCAGCTTTTGGTTTTTATAAATTAAATTAACAAACATTTAATGGAAACCAGCTTTAACAGACAACTTGGCCAGATTTAATCAGGAGAACATTTATTTGTTCTTATTTTTTTTCAGTTCCTTCCCACTGACAGCTGTTGATTGAACCAGACTGTTACTAATGCTCCATCTTGTCTATCAATTTATATTGACACAAATTTTTTACATCTCTTTTATGTTAATTTTTTACTTTACTTAAAAAAATGTTTTGAATTTTCCCAGCTACTTAGTTACTTCTTCCATTCAAACATCAGGCTCTCATACGGAGTCACACCATTGTGGCTGGAGTCCCTGGAAAGATGGTGCTCAGAAGAAGTCCACTGGGGTTGTATCCTTGCCAACAGAGCACTGAAATTTCTGAGAAGAAATCACTCCATATCCTCTTATCACATATACTCTGTAGGGAATGTTATTCCATGCTGGTTTCTGGAATCCAAGGAGTTCTTACTCTTTTTTTTTTTTCACTTTTCTAACCCATCAAAGGTACATTAAAGTTTCTAGAACCTTAATGAATTCATTCGGTCCAGTTCACTTCAGTCACTCAGTCGTGACTGACTCTTTGCGACCCCATGGACTGCAGCACTCCAGACCTCCCTGGCCATCACCAATTCCCGGAGTTTACTGAGACTCATGTCCATTGGGTCACTGATACCATCGAACTGTCTCATTCTCTGTTGTCCCCTTTCCCCCCCACCTTCAATCTTGCCCAACATCAGTCTTTTCAAATGAGTCAGTTCTTTGCATCAGGTGGCCAAAGTATTGGAGTTTCAGCTTCAACATCAGTCCTTCCAATGAATATTCAGGATTGATTTCCTTTAGGATGGACTGGTTGGATCTCCTTGCAGTCCAAGGGACTCTCAAGAGTCTTCTCCAACACCACAATTCAAAAACATCAATTCTTCAGCAGTCAGCTTTCCTTATAGTCCAACTCTCCCATCCATACATAACTACTGGAAAAACCATAGCCTGGACTAGATGGACCTTTGTTGACAAAGCAATGTCTCTGCTTTTTAGTATGCTGTCTAGGTTGGTCAAAACTTTCCTTTCAAGGAGCAAGCGTCTTTTAATTTCATGGCTGCAGTCACCATCTGCATTGATTTTGAAGTGCAAAAATTAAAGTCTGCCACTGTTTCCACTGTTCCCCCATCTATTTCCCATGAAATGATAGGACTGGATGCCATGATCTTCGTTTTCTGAATGTTGAGCTTTAAGCCAACATTTCCACTCTCCTCTTTCAATATCATCAAGAGTCTCTTTAGTTCTTCTCTTTCTGTCATAAGAGTGGTGTCATCTGCATATCTGAGATTATTGATATTTCTCCCAGAAATCTTGATTCCAGTTTGTGCTTCATCCAGCCCTGAATTTCTCATGATGTACTCTGCATATAAGTTAAATAAGCAGGGTGACAATATACAGCCTTGATGCACTCCTTTTCCTATTTGAAACCAGTCTGTTGTTCCCTGCCCAGTTCTAACTGTTGCTTCCTGACCTGCACACAGATTTCTCAAGAGGCAGGTCAGATGTTCTGGTATTCCCATCTCTTTCAGAATTTTCCACAGTTTATTGTGATCCACATAGTCAAAGGCTTCGGCATAGTCAATAAAGCAGAAATAGATGTTTTTCTGGAACTCTCTTGCTGTTTTGATTATCCAGCGGATATTGGCAGTTTGATCTCTGGTTCCTCTGCCTTTTCTAAAACCAGCTTGAGCATCTGGAGTTTCACAGTTCATGTATTGTTCAAGCCTGAGCTGGAGAATTTTGAGCATTCCTTTACCAGCTTGTAGACGAGTGCAGTTTTGCAGTAGTTTGAACGTTCTTTTGCATTACCTTTCTTTGGGATTGGAATGAAAACTGACCTTTTCCAGTCTTGTGGCCACTGCTGAGTTTTCCAAATTTGCTGGCATATTGAGTGCAGCACTTTCACAGCATCATCTTTCAGGATTTGAAATAGCTCAACTGGACTTCCATCACCTCCACTAGCTTTGTTCATAGTGAGGCTTCCTAAGGCCCACTTGACTTCACATTCCAGAATGTCTGGCTCTAGGTGAGTGATTATACCATTGTGATTATCTGGGTCATGTACAGTTCTTCTGTGTATTCTTGCCATCTCTTCTTAATATCTTCTGCTTCTGTTAGGTCCATACCGTTTCTGTCCTTTATTGAGCCCATCTTTGCATGAAATGTTCCCTTGGTATCTCTAATTTCTTGAAGAGATCTCTAATCTTTCCCATTCTATTGTTTTCCTCTATTTCTTTGCACTGATCACTGAGGAAGGCTTTTTTATCTCTCCTTGATATTCTTTGGAACTCTGCATTCAAATGGGTATATCTTTCATTTTCTCCTTTTATTTTCACTTCTCTTGTTTTCACAGTTATTTGTAAGGCCTCCTCAGACAGTCGTTTTGCCTTTTTGCATTTCTTTTTCTTGGGGATGATCTTGATCCCCCCCTCCTGTACAATGTCACTAACCTCCATCCATAGTTCATCAGGCACTCTATCAGATCTAGTCCCTTAAGTCTATTTCTCATTTCCACTGTATAGTCACAAGGGATTTGATTTAGGTCATACCTGAATGGTCTAGTGGTTTTCCCTATTTTCTTCAATTTAAGTCTGAATTTGGCAATAAGGAAAGTTCATGATCTGAGCCACAGTCAGCTCCCGGTCTTGATTTTACTGACTGTATAGAGCTTCTCCATCTTTGGCTACAAAGAATATAGTCAGTCTGAATTTGGTGTTGACCATTTGGTGATGTCCATGTGTAGAGTCTTTTGTGTTGTTGAAAGAGGGTGTCTGCTATGACCAATGTGTTTTCTTGGCAAAACTCTATTATCCTCTGCCTGCTTCATTCTGTACTCCAAGGTCAAATTTGCCTGTTATTCCAGGTATTTTTTGATTTCCGCTTTTGAATTCTAGTCCCCTATAATGAAAAGGACATCTTTTTTGGGTGTTAGTTCTAAAAGGTCCGGTAAGTGTTCATAGAACCATTCAACTTCAGCTTCTTTACGTAGTTATTAAGTTCAATTGCTATGCACTAAAACCTTATCATGGAATTAATTGCTGTATATGCATATGAAATCCTATAATACTTTCTTATTTCATTTTATGAAAAAGTTTGTTTTGGACAATGCTAGTCAATTTGCCAGTATGACAATACTTCTCATTATAAAACATTTATTTTGAATACTTATAGCAATTCTCCTCTGAAAAAATATTTAGAAATGAATTATTATGAATATTACATGTAGGCATGTTTATCACATATTGTTAGTTATGATTTGTATGTATCTTAAATCTCCTAGTATATTTGAGCTTGCCAGATAAAATAGAGGAAACTCAGTTAAATGTGAATTTCATGTAAATCATGAGTAGTTTTCAGTATAAGTGTATTCCAAAACATGTGCAAGACACACGGAAACATTAGTCATTGTGTATGAAATTCTGATTTAACCTGGCATCTTATATTTTTATTTGGTAAATCTTCCAATCTAATCAGTTGTAAGTGTCTCCTGCCTTCACAACTTAGGCTTCTCCTTCTCTAATACTGACCAGCATCATGCTCTCTAACAACATATAATCTTAACTGCTGAAACATCACATGGGGAATAGTTTTCCATGTCTGGGTCAAAGCTGTTCACATATGTTTTATAGATAGGGTATTAGGCACTATGTTAAGGAGTATGGATTACAAATGATAATACTGAAACTGTTATGGAATATCTTTATCAGTCATGTCATTTGCTCTTTAGAAAATTAAAGGCAGCAGGTACCATAAAAAGAGGAGGAAATCGTAAGTCTAGAGACCCAGCTTCTCTATATAAAAATAAAAATGAAATGCGAGTACTGAAGGCTGGTTGGTCCACATGGTAAGTTTCCTGGGCAAGTTAAGTCGAACGTGTCAAGGTAAAGTTTGGGTGCTCATTTGTGTGGACATAGCTCTGGGGAAGGCTGCGAGTGGATACTGCATGGAACTGAATTCATCTAGTTGCTTGCATGAGTTTCTTTGACTTTGTGATTTGTTTGTTCTTATGTATTATTTTTTTGTTTATTGTATTTTGGCCACTCAGCATGTAGGATCTTAGTTGCCTGACCAGAGATCAAATCCCTGTCCCTTGCATTAGGAGCATGGAATACTATCCACTGGGCCACCAGAGAAATCCCCTGACTTGTTCTCTGTGGCTGTTGCTGGATGAAGAAAGGAGATACGAGGCTTTTCTGTGTATGCCTTGCTTGGCAGAGTGTTGAACTGTCTCATTTCCATGTGTTATTGAACTAAACTTTTTTTGAACTTTTAATAATTTGCTTTCGATTTTTAATGGATGAAGCAGGAAGGATCACCCAGATCAGGCAGAGTTGAATGTCTGATAGCTTCATGGTCTCAAATGACAAAGTATTATGATTTCATAATGAGTTTGATGCTCTTTACTTAAGGGAAAATAATCCATGGATTGTGGGGCAACAGCGCTTCACAAAACATGAGGCTCTCTTTACAGAGGATTTTGGGGAAGAGCATTAGAAGCAGCAACTCGAAAACAGGCATGATTGGCTAGGAGGTCAGGGAGTTCCTGATAGGGACTGCTGTTGAGACACTCGGCTGTGTCTGACTCTTTGAGGCCCTATGGACTGCAGCACGTCAGACTTCCCTTTCTTTCACTGTCTCCTGGAGTTTTGCTCAAACTCATGTCCATTGAGTGGGTGATGCCATCCAACCATCTCATCCTCATCCTGGTAGGGATAGCAGGTCCTGTTTTCCAGGTGAACTAGCCAAAGCTGAGGTGGAGAGCTGTCACTGGTGTTTGTTGGGTTTCCTAGACAGTGAGGCATTTCCTGTAAGTTTGGGTTGACTTAGGTTGAGATTTGTGATATGGGCTACGCTGCTGGAACAGCCTCTCTTTTGAAAGTTCCAATATATACAAATGTCCTTTATCAGACAGTAGCCTTTTGCGTTTCAGAAAGCTTTGTGACTTAGTCCAGAACTCAGCCTTTATCATGTTTCCATATACTCCTTTCCTACTAAGTAAATTGAATCCTTAAGGATGGTTGGCTATGTTTGCTGTTGTTGTTTATTTATTAAGTCGTGTCGAACTCTTTGCGACCCCATGAACTGTAGTCCTCCAGGCTCCTCTGTCCATGGGATTTCCCAGGCAAGAATACTGGGGTGGGTTGCCATTTCCTTCTCCAGGGGATCTTCCCCACCCAAGAATTGAACCTATGTCTCCTGTGTTGGCAGGCAGATATTTAAGTAGATTCTTTACCACTGAGCCACCTGGGAAACTGGGCTTAAATAAAATACAGAAAGTACCATGGGTCAAAATTCTCACTGGACTGTGACAAGGGTATCCCAGGGTCCACTCACAAACTTGTATGAATATTGCAGTTACTCTTCCTCCTCCTAGTAATTTCACATTGCAAAGAAACCCTAGTAGAACACAGAAAAATGAAAGTAAATGAAAGCCGTGGGCATTTTCTTCACTTTCTAACTTTGGAATTCCTAGATATAAAGGTATGTGGGGGAAAAATCTTCTTGACAGCACAACAATTCATTTACTTCCTGACTTGACTAGTCATGTACCGTACTTCGGGGCAAGCAATAGGATATTGTTCCAATGGGAAAACAAGCAATTTGTTGAAAGGTGAAAAGGTTAAAATATTCTCTAAGCTGGTTCCATCTGGGAGGCTGTATGTCATTTTCCAGGTAGTCTTAAAAGGTGTATGAAATTGACGAGTGTTTGAAGACTTGCCCACCCAGTGGTGAAAGCAACGATTTCTTACAGTTTTCTTACTGCTTTAGGGGGAAAGGGTTCTTTTTGTTTTTATGTATTTAGATACAGTTGCCCAACATGCTCATTAAATAGGGCTGTAAGGTCCCAGATCACATTGTTCTGTTTCTTTCTCACATGCAAGTGTTGGGGGCTTGTGCCTGGGAATCCTTCAAACGTGATGAGTTAGTATGATTCCAGACTGTGATGAACAAAACTGCTGGTGGGCTGTGTGTTTAGTCACTCTGTCGTGTCTGACTCTTTGCGACCCCATAGACCATAGCCCACCAGGCTCCTCTGTCCATGGGGATTCTCCAGGCAAGAATACTGGAGTGGGTTGCCATGCCCTCCTATAGGGGATCTTTCCAACCCAGGGATTGAACCCAGTTCTCCTGCATTGCAGGAGGATTCTTTACCATCTGAGCCTCCAGGGAAGCCCAAGAATATAGGAGTGGGTAGCCTATTCCTTCTCTAGGTGATCTTCCTGACTCAGAAATCGACCTGGGGTCTCCTGCATTGCAGGCAGATTCTTTACCAGCTGAGCTGCCAGGGAAGCCCAAAAATGCTGGTAAGTTCAGTTTATGCTCCAATTACAGGATTTTTCCAGGGCAGCCTCATGATTTGGGGGTTCCCTCTTTTCCTTAGTTTGCATCAGTTCCTTAGCTAATGGTGGTCCAATTAGGATGAATTGGAGAGGAAAGGGAAAGTCTGATGATCTGGGGAGAAAGAAATTTTGAAGGCCCTGTATTACATCTAGTACCACGTTTTTGAAGTTTATAGAATCAGAGAGTTTTATTGTCATGAACGGCATTTAGATATTTGCAAGCTAGGTTTGGGGTTAGTTATTGATAGTCAAAAAGGTTTTGTTCATGTAATTCTTAGAATATATTTTAATCATTTTATTTTCTTAATGAAAACACACCTTAACTTGGTCTGATACTTTTCTGTAAGTTTCTATAAATAGGGACCTCTTTTTGTTTGACTTACTTTTATTTAATAAATAAATAAATATAGCCCAAATTATATTTTCTCTGTAAGCACAACATGGCAGACATCCAGCTGTCCTCAGCATTCGTGGCCCCCCAAAGGGAAATCTTTGAAATCACATACACACACACACTGAATAAGCTGTTCCCAAGCTGCTCTTCTGAATTTCCATCCTTCCATTCCTGGGAAGTAGCATAGTCGCTAAGAAAGATTTAGGCAAGTTTTCAAGTCATAGGTGTTGGGAATCTGGCCCTTTATATTCTGTCTACAGAAACTTCTGTGGGCGCCATGGTCAGACTGGATGCTTCTTCCTACATTTGTTTATGGATTCCTCCCAAGTATTTGGATCTCTCTGGTTTCCATTTGAATGTCTGCGGCTGAGAGCAACCATGTGAGCAAAAATAGTCCAGGGGCAAAACAACCTCAAACAGACTGCTGTGAGTAGGGAACTGCAGCCTGAAATATCCGCATCGTCATCAGCCGATGCTAAAAGGGGGTCAGTGGATGTTTCTGGATTGGAGGCACAGGCAGGATATGGAATCTTGGAAGAGTTTTCCTCTATTGATATCCATGTGATTTGGGGGTTTTTGCTAATAGTTCTTGCAGCTCACTATGAGTGCCAGAGTAAATAATAGTGGCCAGGGAAATAAAGCCCTCTGGAACTCATTTAAAGAAAACTAAAAGGAGATTTCTTCTGCCAACCTGAGCATCATCTTTCAACCCACAACTGAGAGAGATGGAGACAGAGACAGATAGTTTAGAGTCTGGTGGACAGTTGGTAAAGAAAAAAAGTCATCATTAAAGTCTGTGTATTGATTCGACTACTGATCTGATGATTGTCATATTATCTGTGTTTACTATGTGCTCCTCATGAATTGTCATTTTGTTCCTTCAAGTGATACTTTGAAGTAAGTATGATCATTGTTCCCAATCTGCAAATGGAGAAACTGATGACAGACAGTGATTTGCTCATGGTATGGCTGGGCAGTAGGGAGAAAGAAGATGGATCTGAACTCAGGAAGCTTGGCCCCATGCCTTGGAATTGCCCAGTATTTTTTATTATCCAGGCCTTTATTTCCCCTCCCCACTTTGTTTTCCCTTTTGCATACAGACTACCTTTGAATATATCTGGGATCTAGATTAGAGGGTCATAAATGATCAATCATGGACCTGTCTGATCAGAGTAAAGTTTGTGGGACTTGGGAGGATTTCCTTGCCCCTGAGAGCACTCTCCTAATTAACACACCTCATCAGGAATTGATTCTCTCTCAATTTGTGCAGCTGTCTTATTTATAAGAAATATTACCTTTTAATGTTTTTCATTCCATAAAAATAATTCCTGAAACTTAGAAGAAACGAAAAATCTCATCTATCACTTTTTTGAGAGCATGGCAAATAAAAACTGGATGCCTGTTTGAACTTGGACATGTCTTGCAGATTAGAACATAAGATAAAGGTCTGTGGGAGAGGGAATGTAGCCCAGAACTGATGATGATTTTAAGCTGTGACATCACAAACCAGGTACAAATCTTGGCTCTGACACTGACTTTTTGCCTTGGGCAAGTTAAATACCATTACATGCCTCAGTTTTCTCATCTGTAAAATGGAAATAACAATACAGCCTAATTCATGGGGTTGTTATGAGGTTCATCATGGGCATTTAAAGCATTGGAGATCATATTTTGTATCAGAAAGTGATCAATAAACATTAGATATTTTCACTCATTCTTAAGGGCTCCCACCTAAAGTTACCTGGTGCAAATGCTGTGCACTTTCCAAAAAAGACATTCTGGAGGTTGATTTATCAGTGATGTAAGATTGTAGAAATTCCAGGCATTTCATGTCACCTTCCTGAAATCTAGCAGATTGAGAACAGAAGTGCCATCTTTAGCAACTCTGGCTCACTTCATACATAAAATTTGTCACTCAGTCTTATAGATCATCCTTCCAATAAGACTCTGAAATTGTCTTTTTCCCCCCAAATTAGAACTGCTTGGCACCCTGTGCATACAATTCCCCGCAATCCCCCACGAACCCACCCTGCACTCACAGCTTCCCATGCACAGGAAGATCCTTTCCTGACCAGTTGCCTTTGGAATCTCTCCAGATATCAGAACTCCAGCTGTAACCTACTCTTTTTAAAAATCATGTTTATGGACTTATAATCGCTTTGCAGTGGTGTTTGGTTTCTGCTCCACAATGAAGTGAATCAGCTATATCCATGCCTATGCCCCTTCCTTCCTGGACCTGCCTCCCACCCCAAGCCCTCTCAGCCCACCCCTCTAGACCATTAGAGTACCAAGCTGAGCAGCCTGTGCTGTACAGCCGCTTCCCACTAGCTAGCTATTTTACACACGGAGAAAGCGATGGCACCCCACTCCAGTACTCTTGCCTGGAAAATCCCATGGACTGAGGAGCCTGGTGGGCTGCAGTCCATGGGGTCGCTAAGAGTCGGACATGACTGAGCAACTTCACTTTCACTTTTCACTTTCATGCATTGGAGAAGGAAATGGCAACCCACTCCAGTGTTCTTGCCTGGAGAATCCCAGGGACGGGGGAGCCTGGTGGGCTGCCGTCTGTGAGTCGCACAGAGTCAGACACGACTGAAGTGACTTAGCAGCAGCAGCAGTGTATATGTGTGTGTGTGTGTGTGTGTGTGTGTGTGTGTAGTGGTGGTTTAGTTGCTAAATTGAGTCTGATTCTTGCAACCCCATGAACTGTAGCCCACCAGGTTCCTCTGTCCATGGGATTTCCCAGGAAAGAATACTGGAGTGGGTTGCCGTTTCCTTCTCCAGAGGATCTTCCCCACCCAGGGATTGAACCTGCATCTCCTGCATTGCAGGCAGATTTTTTTACAGCTGATCCACCAGGGAACCCCTATTTCACACTGGGGATCTCACTAAAACATCAGATTTGAGGTTATTGGGTCTGAGATGGAGCCAGAAACTCTTATTTCTAACAAACTCCTGAGCAATAGAGGTGCTGCTCTGAGAAACAAGGCTGCAGATTTCCTAAAGGACCTCGTAACTTTTCTCTCTGCTTTCCATACGGGCTTCTCCCATCGTCCCTTCTGCTAGAGCTGTTTCTTCAAACAATCCTGTTTATTTATCTTTAATAGTTCCCTTCAGTTTACAGAAAAAAAGAATTCAAATTAGTTTCCAGAGCATTCAAGTCTCTCTATTTGAAATGCTATTAAATCATCAATGAGTCACTAAATAATTCTTCCTCCCCTAATATTCTTCACTGCTGGTCCAGCCTTAATCACCCCTTGAACAGAGATTTCTAGTAAGCACCTCTGATAAGTCCTTTCCACTCATGGATAGTTGGGATTTGTTCTTGCCTCAGCTCTGAAGAGCTCTTTGAGAGTCCATCGTGTCTGTCCAGATCCAAGCTCAGAGCTGGGGAGGTGGCCAATGCTTGCCAATGCCTGCTCAGTGGACTGTGCTTGACTCTGAGTAATTAGGGTGTGGCCACAGCTGAAAGATGGTGATGGATGAGTTTGTTATAATTCACTTTAAAAAAAATTTGGGTGATGGGCAATTGTAAATAATAGAGCTATACCAGATTCCAAACCAAGGGGGAAAGAACCTAAGCTTCAACACTGAGACTTTCAAACAATTGAAGGTTGCTATTGGGTTTCCTCTCTTGCAGACAACTGCTGCTTTTAAAAACTATTTCTATGACTTCATAAATCTGCGGGAAATATTCTGTGAATGTCTGAGTGTTAGTGTTTGAAGGTTGATAGAATCTTACTGGTTCTATCTTCATAGTTCTATGATGATGCTTACATATGATTTTGAATTCCTTTCATTTTCTCTCTTTAATACAGTCCTTAAGCGCAATGTGAAATGATTCACCACTTTATGGGTGTAACAGGATTTGTTTTTTCCCCATTACAATCTGACTAAATTGCTTACTTATGTTTATAAAAGCTTAATGTGAAAATTTTAGTAAAGCATCATTTATTTGCATATTAATATCAATAGCCAACTTTTAAAGATGGATTTAGTTACTATAATATTCCTGAATCACAGAGGCATTGGTTCAGACATCACCTCTGAATGTGTCTAAACCAATGAATGTTGTAAATTCATAATGCCAGCAGCCAGTACCTCCTTTAAGAACTCAGGATTCAAATAAGTTATCCATTCCCAACTTCCTTTGGATATAGTCATAGAAAATTGGAATTCAGTTCAGTTCAGTCTCTCAGTCATGTCTGACTCTTTGTGACCCCGTTGATTGCAGCATCCCAGGCTTTCCTGTTCAGCACAAGTTCCGGGAGCTTGTTCAAACTCATGTCCATCAAGTTGGTGATGCCATCCAACCATCTCATTCTCTGTCATTCCCTTTGAAGGGGATGCCTTCAATGGAGATACAAGAGGCTGCCTTCAATTGTTCCCAGCATCAGGGTCTTTTCTAATGAGTCAGCTCTTTGCATAAGGTGGCCAAAGTATTGGAGTTTCAGCATCAGTTCTTCCAATGAATATTCAGGATTGATTGGCATGATATCCTTGCAGTCCAAGGGACTCTCAAGAGTATTCTCCAACACCACATTTCAAAAGCATCAATTCTTTGGCACTCAGCTTTCTCTATGGTCCAATTCTCACATCCATACATGACTACTGGAAAAACCATATCTTTGACTAGATGGACCTTTGTTGGCAAAGTAATGTCTCTACTTTTTAATTATGCTGTCTAGGTTGGTCATAGCTTTTCTTTCAAGGAGCATGTGTCTTTTAATTTCATGACCGAAATCACCATCTGCAATGATTTTGGAGCCCAAGAAAATAAAGTCTGTCACTGTTTCCATTGTTTCCCCATCTATTTGACATGAAGTGATGGGACCAAATGTCATGATCTTCGTTTTTTCAATGTTGAGTTTTAAGCCAGCTTTTTTTTCTCTCCTCTTTAACTTTCATCAAGAAGCTTTTTAGTTTCTTTTTGCTTTCTGCCATAAGGGTGGTGTCATCTGCATATTGATATTATTGGTTATCTGTTATTGATGTTTCTGGTGGTGTTGATTCTGGCTTGTGGTTCATCCAGATTGGTATTTTGCATGATGTACTCTGCACATAAGTTAAATAAGCAGGGTGAGAATATACAGACTTGATATACTCCTTTCCCAATTTGGAACCAGTCCATCGTTCCATGCCCAGTTCTAACTGTTGCTTCTTGACCTGCATACAGGTTTCTCAGGAAGCAGGTAAGGTGTTCTAGTATTCCTGTTTCTTGAAGAACAGTTTGTTGTGATCCACACAGCCAAAGTCTTTGGCATAGTCAATAAAGCAAAAGTTGATGTTTTTCTAAAACTCACCTGCTTTTTCTATGATCACAAGAGACTCACCCAGACTTGCCCATAAGTGTCTGGGAGTTTGGAGTGGAGGGGTAGGTTGGTGGTGGCCTGCTGCAGGGTTAGGCCTGCTGAATGTAGCAGTACATGCATGGGACCTTTGAAGGAGGTCACCATTATCTTCATTACCTCCACCACAGTTTCAGTTCAGTTCAGTCGCTCAGTCATGTCCGACTCTTTCAACCCCATGAATCGCAGCACGCCAGGCCTCCCTGTCCATCACCAACTCCCGGAGTTCACTCAGACTCACGTCCATCGAGTCAGTGAGGCCATCCAGGCATCTCATGCTCTGTTGTCCCTTCTCCTCCTGTCCCTAATCCCTCCCAGCATCAGAGTCTTTTCCAATGAGTCAACTCTTCACATGAGGTGGCCAAAGTACTGGAGTTTCAGCTTTATCATCATTCCTTCCAAAGAACACCCAGGGCTGATCTCCTTCAGAATGCACTGGTTGGACCTCCTTGCAGTCCAAGGGATTCTCATGGCCAGCCCCATCACTTCATGGCAAATAGATGGGGAAACAGTGGAAACAGTGTCAGACTTTATTTTTCTGGGCTCCAAAATCACTGCAGACGGTGACTGCAGCCATGAAATTGAAAGATGCTTGCTTCTTGAAAGAAAAGTTATGACCAACCTAGACAGCATATTAAAAAGTAGAGACATTACTTTGCCAACAAAGTGGTCCAGTGTAGACAAAGCTATGGTTTTTCCAGAAGTCATGTATGGATGTGAGAGTTGGACTATAAAGAAAGCTGAGCGCTGAAGAATTGATGCTTTTGAACTGTGGTGTTGGAGAAGAGAGTCTTGGACTCTTGGTGATCTTGGACTCTTGGACTATTAAGAGTCCCTTGGACTGCAAGGAGATCCACCAGTCCATCCTAATGGAAATCAGACCTGAATATTCATTGGAAGGACTGATCCTGAAGCTGAAACTCCAATACTTTGGCTACCTGATGTGAAGAACTGACTCATTGGAAAAGATCCTAATCCTGGGAAAGATTGAAGATGGGAGGAGAAGAGGATGACAGAGGATGAGATGGTTGGATGTCATCACCGACTTAATGGACACGAGTTTGAATGAACTCTGGGAGCTGGTGATGGACAGGGAGGTCTGGCTTTTTGCTGTCTATGAGGTTGCAAAGAGTTGGACATGACTGAGAAACTGAACTGAACTGAATGGGTGTTGGAATTTTATCTTTGGTTCCTCTGCCTTTTTAAATCCAGCTTGAACATCTGGAAGTTCTTGGTTCACATACTGTTGAAGACTGGCTTGGAGAATTTTGAGCATTACTTTGGTAGCATGTGAAATGAGTGTAATTATGTAGTAGTCTGAACATTTTTTGGCATTGCCTTTCTTTGGGATTGGAATGAAAATTGACCTTTTGCAGTCCTGTGGCCATGCAGAGCTTTCCAAATTGGCTGGCATACTGAGTGCAGCACTTTACCAGCATCATCTTTTAGGACTTGAATAGCTCATCTGGAATTCCTTCACCTCCATAGCTTTGATCATAGTGATGCTTCCTAAGGCCCCCTTGACTTCTCATTCTAGGATGTCTGGCTCAAGGTGAATGATCACACCACCATCATTATCTGGGTCGTTAAGATCTTTTTTGCATAGTTCTTCTGTGTATTCTTGCCACCTCCTCTTAATATCTTCTGTTTCTGTTAGGTCCATAGCATTTCTATCTTTTATTGTGCCTATCTTTCATGTGCCCATTATGTTTCAAGGGATTTGTTTTCTCTTTGTATGTCTAATTTTCTTGACAAGATCTCTAGTCTTTCCCATTCTATTGTTTTTCTCTATTTCCTTGCATTGATCACTTAGGATGGCTTCCTTATCTCTCTTTGCTCTTCTTTAGAACTCGGCATTCAGTTGGGTATACTTCTCCTTTTCTCCTTTGTCTTTTGCTTCTCTTCTTTTCTCAGCTGTTTGTAAGACCTCCTCAGATAATGATTTTGCCTTTTTGCATTCCTTTTTATTGGAGATGGTTTGATCACAGCCTTCTGTATAATGTTATGAACCTCCATCCACAGTCCTTCAGGCACTCTGTCTATCAGATCTAACTCCTTGAATCTATTTGTCACTTCCACTGTACAGTCTTAAAGGATTTAATTTAAGTCATGCCTGAATGGTCTAGTGGTTTTCCTTAATTTCTTCAATTTAAGTCTGAAATTGGCATAAGGAGGTCACGATCTGAGCCATAGTCAGCTCCTGGTGTTGTCTTGCTGACTCCTTAGAGCTTCTCAATCTTCAGCCACAAAGAATATAATCAATCTGATTTCGCTATTGACCCACCTGATGATGCCCATATGTAGAGTCCTCTCTTGTGTTGTTGGAAGAGTGTGTTTGCTATGTCCAGTGTGTTCTCTTGGCAAAACTCTGTTAACTTTTGTCCTGCCTCATTTTGTATTCCAAAGCCCAACTTTGTTTTTACTCCAGGTGTAAGTAAAGTTTTGTATTCCAAAGCCCAACTTTATAAGTAAAATTTTGTATTCCAAAGCCCAACTTTGTTTTTACTCCAGGTGTAAGTAAAGTTTTGTATTCCAAAGCCCAACTTTATAAGTAAAATTTTGTATTCCAAAGCCCAACTTTGTTTTTACTCCAGGTGTAAGTAAAGTTTTGTATTCCAAAGCCCAACTTTATAAGTAAAATTTTGTATTCCAAAGCCCAACTTTGTTTTTACTCCAGGTGTAAGTAAAGTTTTGTATTCCAAAGCCCAACTTTATAAGTAAAATTTTGTATTCCAAAGCCCAACTTTGTTTTTACTCCAGGTGTAAGTAAAGTTTTGTATTCCAAAGCCCAACTTTATAAGTAAAATTTTGTATTCCAAAGCCCAACTTTGTTTTTACTCCAGGGAAAGACTAGAGATCTTGACTTACTACTTTTGCATTCCAGTCCCCTATGATGAAAATGACATCTTTTTTAGGTGTTCGTTCTAGAAGGTCTTGTAGGGCATCATAGAACTGTTTAACTTCAGCTTCTTTGGCATTAGTGCTTGGGACATAGACTTGGATTACTGTGATATTGGGTGTTTTGCCTTGGAAACCAACAGAGATCATTCTGTCATTTTTCAAATTGCAGCCAAGTACTGCATTTCAGATTCTTTTGTTGACTATGAGGGCTACTCCATTTCTTCTAAGGGATCCTTGCCCATAGTAGTAGAGATAATGGTCATCTGAACTAAATTCACCCATTCCAGTCCCTTGTAGTTCACTGATTCCTAAAAGGTCAATGTTCACTCTTGCCATCTCCTGATTGACCACTTCCAATTTATCTTGATTCATGGACCTAACATTCCATGTTCCTATGCAATATTTTTCTTTATAGCATTGGACTGTACTTCCATCACCAGTCACATCCACAACTGGGTGTTGTTTTTGCTTTGGCTCCATCCCTTCATTCATTCTGATGTTATTTCTCCACTGATCTCCAGTAGCATATTGGGCACTTACTGACCTGGGGAGTTCCTCTTTCAGTGTGATATCTGTTTGCCTTTTCATACTGTTCATGGGGTTCTCAAGGCAAGAATACTGAAGTGGTTTGCCATTCCCTCCTCCAGTGGACCATGTTTTGTCAAAACTCTCCACAATGACCCATCTGTCTTGGGTGGCTCTAAATGGCATGGCTCATAGTTTCATTGAGTTAGACAAGGCTGTAGTCCATGTGACCAGTTTGGTTAGTTTTCTGTGATTGTGGTTTTTATTTTGTCTGGCCTCTTATGAATAAGAATAATAGGCTTATGGAAGCTTTCTGGTGAGAGAGACTGACTGTGGGGGCAATGGGGTCTTGTTCTGATGGCTGATGGGCGGGGCCATGCTCAGTAAATCTTTAATCCAATTTTCTGTTGATGGAAGGGGCTGTGTTCCCTTCCTTTTGTTTGGCCTGAGGCCAAGGAATGCACTGGAGACTCCTGGACACTCACAGGCAAATCTGACTCATTCTGTTGTAGGGACACTGCTTCTTTCTCCTGGCTCCTGGGGTGCACAAGATTTCATTTGTGCCCTTCAAGAGTCTGGTTCCCAGTCCTGTGTAAGTTCTGTAATCACATCCCACTGGCCTCCAAAGTCAAATTCACTGGGGGTTCTAGTCCCTTTGCCAGATCCCCAGGATGGGAAATCTATTGTGGGTCCTAGAACTTTCTTAACAGCGTGTGAATTTCTTCAGTATAAATATTCTGGAGTTTGTGGGATGTCTGCTCAGGGGCTGTATGGTTTGGCTGCTGGTGACCTCTTCCAAGAGGATTTATGCCACATGCTGGTCTACTGCAGCATGTGTGATCCTGGTCTACTACAGGATCTTCTGCAGAGCTTCTGTCCCTGTGACAGGCCACTGCTGACCTGTGCCTCCGCAGGAGACACTTAAACACTCAAACGCAGGTCTGGCTCAGTCTCTTTGGAGCCTCTGAGTCCTGGTGCACACAAGGTTTTGTTGGAGCCCTCTGCACATCTCTGGTGGGTATGGGGTTTGATTCAAAGCATGATTTTACCACTCCTACCATCTTGCTGGGGCTTCTCCTTTGCTGTTAGACATGGGGTATCTTTTTTAGGTGGGATTCAACATTCTCTTATTGATGGGTGTTCAGCAGTGAGTTGCAATTTTGGAGTTCTCACAGGAGAAGGTAAGCACACATCCTTCTACTCTGTCATTTCTGACAATTCCAAGGCACTGTCCTTGAAAAAATTTGGAGAGACTCCTGTAATTCAGGATTTGAATGGAGGCTGTTGTGGTAGAGTTAGACATGATGGTGGCTCCCAAGGTTTTGTTTTAATATCTGAGTCTGCCACTAAATACTACATGACTTTAGACTGGCCACTGTATCTCCCTGGACCTCAGTTTCCTCAGTTACAATAGGATAGAGCTGGGAAAAAAGAAAAATACTTCATTCAGAAGTATGAATGGTGAACCTACCACATAGCAGTAGGCCATGGGCTACATTTGCAAATGAGGTGGACATGGCTCCCCTCTTCAAGGAACTCATAAGACAGTTGTGTCTCAGGTAGATGACAGGCAGAGATGGGAACTTCTAAGCTAAAGAGGTAGAATTAGATCCATGAACTCCGTGATGCTAATCATACAGAACTTGCTGACGTTGTGTCAACTCAGCGCTCTTTTTCTCATCCTCTGCTTTAGGGTCTCCACCTTTGCACTATTCTCCTTGTTTCTCTTTTTCTTGTTTATCTTTTGAGACTGGCCTCAAGAATTATTTCTCATAACTAGATCTGACTGGCACAGAAGTTCTCCCCTACATATCCATAACCCTTGTCCTTGAATCTTGTCTTAGTCTCACATTATGGTTTCCATTTAGTTATTTGCTGCTCCACTACATATAAACTGTTAAGATAAAATCATTTTTTAAAGTATTTATTTATTTATTTATTTTTATCTGTCTGTGCCAGGAGAAGGAAATGGCAACCCACTCCAGTGTTCTTGCCTGGAGAATCCCAGGGACGGGGGAGCCTGGTGGGCTGCCGTCTATGGGGTCGCACAGAGTCGGACACGACTGAAGCGACTTAGCAGCAGCAGTGCCAGATCTTAGTTGTGGCATGAGGGACCTTTTTAGTTGTGGCATGTGGGATCTAGTTCTCTGACTGGGGATCGAACCTGGGTCACCTATGCGGGGAGCACAGAGTATTAGCCATTGGACCACCAGGGAAGTCCCTTGTTGTTTGTTGTTGTTCAGCTGCTGAGTCATGTTCGACTCTTTGCAATTCCGTGGATTGCAGCATGCCAGGCTTCCCTATTCCTCGCCATCCTCTGGAATTTGCCCAAGTTCATGGGAAGTCCCTAGGATAGAATAAAGTCTGTTATAGGTAAAACCACTGCATAGCACATACATTACATATAAATTAATTAGTTAATAGATTACCTAATTAAGGTCAATAAATAATTATTAGCAATGTGGTACTATATATATATATCTCAGGTCCTTGTTACCAGAGTTCAAATTATCCTAGGTGATCTATGTGATCAGTAACTTTAATTTAGTTATATAAGGTAAAATTTTGCAGTAAAAGTATCTCTGCTTTGTAATAAAAGCATAAACATGATACATTTCAGTTTCACAATTCAATTGTATTTCATCTATGCAGCCTTCTGACTTTGGACTCAGTCATAGGTGACTTTCTTATTTGAACCTCTCATATCCTACCTTGATTTTTCTTTCCTTTTAACTTGCATATGATATTTACCAAGACTTTTGTGACTCCCCTGCCTAAAGAAAATAGTGGATCTTCAAGAAATTTATAGCACTATAAATGTATTAAAAACAAATTGGTCTATTGGCTGGATGTAGCCTAGCCAATCAGAAAGGCAACATATCAACCTGTGGTGTGTAATGTAGCTGAGACAACCATTGACCTGTTACTGCTTTATTTGTTAAACAGTCACATATCTGAGTGATCCTGGAGAGAATGGTGAGAGCTGTGCCATAGAGGAGCAATAGACCAGCCTCTTGCAACTACAACTGCACCAGAATCACCAGGGATTTTAAAGCCTCCAGATGCCCAGACCCTGTTCCTAGAGAATCTTGGAAAGTCTGGGGTGGAGCCATGGCATCACAGTGCTTAAAACCCATTCAAAGAAGTCAGTGTTGGATATCTCTATAGTAAACTTTAGAGATTAGGACATATTTATCCCGAGGACTTTGTGATTCCCTTAAGAGATATGCAAATGTATTTGCTTTTGGAAAAATGACCCTAAGGGCCATGTCTTAGTTGTTGAGAATATTTCTTGATTTTAGCCCTGTTCATGTGAGCTAAATTAAAGGGTTTTAGTGAGCACAGAAACCATGTGTTAATTAAAATCAACCATTAGGCTGAAGCAGAAATGCCAGCAGCCTACTGACTTGTTGATTGTTGACAGATTGGAGTGGAGGAAGTTGAGTAATTCACATCCTATGTATTGTACCATTAGGGGGTAAATGAGTTGAGTTTTAAAAATTGTGAACAGACATTTTAAATGTATTCATGAACTTTCTCAGAAGGTCTGGGAAACAAGGAGTCTGTGTGGTCCAGAGAAAAAAGACTCTGGACCTTGGACCTCCTCCCAGGGCTGCTGCTAACCGCATATGTGACCTTGGGCTCCTAATTCAACCTCTGGAGGTCAGTTTTCTTATCTGCAAAATGTGTAGGCTGGATTAGTTATTCCCCAAGTCCCTCCCAACTTAAAATTCTATCATTTAGTTTTAGAATTTCTTTATAACTATTTAGTTTTAGAATTTCTTTATAACTCTAAAATACCGAACAAGTTAATACTCTCTGAAATAGAAACAAAAAACTCTTATATTTCCCCTGAATCTTTTGAAACGAGATAATTTATATTGTTTCACCAGTGCTTCACAGCATATACCAAAACAAGAGTCTTATAACTATTCCACATTTAGGTTAACCACTGGACATTTGATTGTTGACATTTATAGAAGAAAGATAAATCTGAATGAACCCAAATAATGGAGCATTTAGTTCAGTTGGGGAAATTTATTCCTTAAAAAAATTTTTTTTGGAAGAATAACATGCAAAGAGGTGCAAAAATCATGCCTATACAATTTGATGACTTTTCCCAAAGTAAACACAATTATGTAACCAGCACCCAAATTAATCAGCAGAGCA
Source organism: Bison bison bison (assembly GCF_000754665.1). Classification (NCBI taxonomy): domain Eukaryota; kingdom Metazoa; phylum Chordata; class Mammalia; order Artiodactyla; family Bovidae; genus Bison; species Bison bison. The sequence continues at coordinate 1,136,245 of NW_011494602.1, read as the reverse complement.
TCAGTGGTGTCCAGGTACAGCCCCACCATGCTCCCTGCCCATCATAGGTCCCATCTCCTCAAGGTTAGACCATGTCCTGGCATGTAACACTACAGATTAGTTTTTGCCTATTTGTATGCTTATTTGTATCTGTCTTCATTCAATCAACATTTTGTTTTAAAATTCATTCAAATGGTAATATATATGTGGAGATTGTTCGTTCTTGACTCTGTCCAGTAGACCATTATATATAAGTGTCACAGTTTAATGTTGTCTAACATCTGGGTAGTTTCTAGTTTGGGGCTTTTACCAAAAATGCTGCTAGGAATGCTCTGACATATGTCTTTTGATAACATATACTTGCATTTCTGTCAGGTGTATTTCTAAGAGTGGTATTGTTGGATTATATTATACAGCACACTTCCTGAGGATACTTTCTAAGGGCTTCATGTGTAACTGGCCAATTGCTTGGTGCTGGAGTCCCAGATATATCTAGGCTCTTACGGGGCCACACCACTGCTTCTTGAATTAGAATTGCATTCAGGAACCCTACATGTTTAACTGCTGTGCTTTAGTCATGTCTGACTCTTTGTGACCCCATGGACTGTAGCCCACCAGGCTCCTCTGTTCATGGGATTTTTCAGGCAAGAGTACTGGAATGGGTTTCCATACCTTCCTCTAGGGGATCATGTATACCTGAGTTACAGATAAACTTTCTACTTAAGCCTCCTCAGACTGAAGCTGAAGCATGTTTCCCTTCATTGAGCAAAAACTACATAGTAGCAGAAAAAGAGAGACCCCACAAAGTATCTACAGGTACTACAAGTCACAATGAGTTTGAAGAATGCTCCTTTAAAAGAAAACACAAAAACAGGAAAGAAACAAAAAAAAGAAAAGAGTCTCTGTGTATTCATTTAAAGTCATCTGGGGAGTATTAGGCATGGAAGGACCATGCTTTGTTTTACTTTGTTTTTAGTTTAACAGAGGGTTCAGGCAAGGCACTTAGGACCTGGAACAAGGGTTTCCCACACATCAATCCCTTCCATTGATCCTGAGATTTGGCATATAAAAATTTTTATGGTTCTTTTCTTTCTAAGCCTTCCCGCAGATCCATTTTTAGGCCCCTCAGAACGTCACCTGGCTCATTATTTCCTCTGTGTATGGGTGGAGCATTTTGGCCCAAAGGACAATTCCAATGTCTTTGTGCTACTATTATTGGAG
>NW_011494602.1:1121853-1134945 GCF_000754665.1 Bison bison bison | reverse complement strand
CCAGAGGTCACGTCCACCTTAACAGCCAGTGGCCTCCTGGCTCTTAAGTGGATGGGGCCAGTTCAGGCAGCACGTTATACTTAGATCAGCAGCAGATTGTGAGAAAGTCTGCAGGAGGCTACTAAGTGTTTCAGGAAGGTGGAAAGTCCTTCTTCATCTTCCCCAGAGAATCATTAGAGGTCTGGGAAGAACCAAGTGAGCTGTAATGCCTTCCCCTGAGGAAGGCTTATTCCTGCCATACATGCAGGTTCTTGGGTCAAGTTCTCCGGAAGCAGAGCCTGGGACTTTGGGTGAATGCGACTTATTGAGGGTGTGCTTTCGTGAGAAGTGGGGGTTGGTGAGAGAAATCTTGCCTGATGCTATGGGAGCCCAGCATTTCGTATCTCTTTGTTGTTCATACTGATCAGGCTGCCTGAGACGAGCAGTGAACAAACTCCCAGGCAGGAGGCTCCTGTTCAGCCAAGGGTTTGTCTTGGGTGAAGGTGACCCAAGGGAAGGTGACCACTGGGGGCCATCAGTGGCCTACTGGAGCTGGGAAATGGATCCGCCATCCAGTAACAGGCAGCCAGGAGAGGACACCAATAGCACCTACTATACACCAGGATTCCTGGAGATTTACTCTGGAGGATACCAAACCTTTGATTGACCCTGCAGGAGATAACAGAAGATGCTTTATGGTGGCATTTTCTGCTTGCCAATAGGTATCTAGCCAACTCTATCAGACTTGTTCCTGAAACAATTGCTCCCCCTTCAATTCCATAAACACTCCATGCTCTTTTCCAGACTCCTGACAAGATAGGCAGGAACTTGGGACGGGGGACCCGTCCAAAGTTGCTGCAGTGCTTGTACCTGGACAAACGTCTCTTCAAGCAACAGATACAAAGAAACCATAAGGGGTTAAAAATAACCGCATGCATGTGCAGTTGGAGGAAAGTATAAACAATAAGATACAGTAAGACCAAAACCCAACTGCAACTTCCCAGATTCTGAGAGCAAAAGCAGGGTGCTACACGTGATCCCTGCACTCACCACCACCAAGGGTGCAGACAGGTCACCTAAATCACCCCTCCGGCCCAACCCACAAATCTGCCCTCTCCTCACCCCATACAAGGGACCAGCTTGCCCCTCCCCTGCTTCAGAGAAAAAGCAAGGGTGCTGGTAACTTGTCCTCACTCATTTATGCTGCAGCAGAAGTCCCAAAAATTCTTGTCCGAATTTCTCATTTGGCCTCTTGTCAATTTCTATTGGGGGCTTCCCTGGTGGCTCAGAGGGTAAAGCATCTGCCTGCAATGCGGGAGACCCAGGTTTGATCCCTGGGTTGGGAAGATCCCCTGGAGGAGGAAACGGCAACCCACTCCAGTGTTCTTGCCTGGAGAATCCCATGGGCAGAGGAGCCGCAGGGTCACAAAAAGTCGGACACAACTGAGCGACTTCACTTTCACTTTCAATTTCTATTGATTAAAGTGTCCAAGAACCCAGATCAGTAATGCTAACGTTAATCTCTCACCTCTCACATTGGGCTGAAAAGCCACTGTATCCCTCAGGGTCTGGCAAAATATCCCACTTCCTCTCCAAAATATATCTGTCATTTCAGCCTCATTTTCCCTCTTGTCCTTAATACTTAAACTCCTGTCTATCAGTCTAACATTTAAATGCTGATGGTGTTTGCTTTGGAAATACATTGTCTTATTTTCACGAATGGATAATAAGTTTGTCTTAGGTTGACGTTCCCCAGAGGCAGACTCTGAGACAAGGATTTGAATGTAAGGTGGGATTCCAGGGACCACAGACAGAAGATATGGGAAGTTGAGACAGAAGATATGGGAAGTTGAGACAGAGAATGGGAGGCATTAAAAGCACACTACCAAAGTGACCACCATGAGCAACAGGAGTGATTCCATTGAGGACCTCTGGGAAAATCTGCAGTGCACATCTCAGAATTGTTCCACGATTTATCCAACCACTGTGATCCATCATTAGGTGGGGCCTATGTGAAATGTACCAGATCGGTTCAATGGCTAGGAAATATATCCTGTCTATAAACAATTTATAAATAAATATTCAATTTGGGAAAGTTTTAAAAACTATTTTCTTAAGTCAGGTAGCCTGGGATTCAGGTGAGACCAACAATAAACATTTATTCCACTTTTGACATAGTTATGAGCAATATATTTAATTTACACAATGAATTAACCAAAATGTACAGCTATGACATATTTTATTCATATGGTCTTTATCCTTTAATTGTTCAGTGGATATTGTCATCTGGTCTTGCCACTGAGGTGACTCAAACCACAAGAAGAATGTACATTAATGCAAACACCTCTAACTAGACATGTTCTCTTGGCAAGATCTGACTCCATCTTGGACTCTGAAATATTAAATAAACCCAGCATAATTTGCTTGGGCTGATTCTCACCTTGGGAATTCCAGAACAGTTGGAAGGATTAACAGCAACAACAACAACAACAGAAAACCAATAAAGCTTTTTTTGTTGGTGATATTTGGCCTGGAAAGCAGAACACACTGGGAGGTTTTGTCTCCTTTTTCTCTTTATAGAAAGACTCACTGGATATGTTCCATAAATTCTCTTTCTGTTATCCACCCTTCCCTAAAGCAACAGAATTCCAAGAGAACAAGAAAGTCTTCAGTCCCATTTTAAATTATTCACATTTTTGTTATATCAAAATTGGTGATCTGATTTTTTGTCTCTGTGTTCTAGAAGCCTGGACCCATCAATTGATTGATGTTGGACATTTCTATTTACTATACAGTGTAGACTAGAAAAGAACCTGAGACAACAATAACAATTTATTTGCTTAATTTAAATCAGAGATGCTCCTAGAATTCTGAATATAGAATTGTTCCATATCGGCATCTCCAAGATTATAGAAGCTTTCATTATAGAAACTATCATTATAGAAGCATCTTTTCTTTCACATTGAAGAAATTATGAGTCCCAAGAAAGGTAGAGAAATGTGAACTCTTAAAATTATGGCAATGATTATTATTCCATCCTTTTTTTTTTTAATTTTAATTAATTTTATTTTATTTTCAAACTCCACATAATTGTATTAGCTTTATTTATTATTCCATCCTGATGTACAAGGCTGCCTCTGCTCTCTGCTTCCTGAGCACTTCTAATTTAGTAGACAGAATTTAAGAAATTGATTAGTATTCCCCTGAGTTTCTCCTACTGACCAACTCATCATAAAACAATGGAATATCTTAAATTCCTCCTGGACTTATCTTTCTTCATCTGTGAATTGGGAACAATATCACTTGATCTGATCTCTAAAACAATGATTAAATAAAAACAAAACTAAAATATTATTTTATAAAGAATATCTACAGTGTCAAGTGTCTTTATTAACAGAGGTACATTGAGGGTAAAGAAAAGCATCATTAGATTGAGAAATCTAGTGTCCTTGGTTCAAATCCCAAATCCATTGCATTTCTTGTGGTTGATACTGAACACCTAAGCAAGTGCCTTATTTTCTCACAACTTCCATCTCCTTGATTATGCACTGAAGACACTAAACTCTACTTTTATCTTACAGTTGTTAGAATCAAGTCAGAAAAAAAAAAAAAAAGAATGAAAGCATGTTGTGAAGGTCAGTGAGCTCAATGACTTAAACCATGGTTGCTGTTGTTGCCATCATCATCATATTATTATTGCTGAGAAATAAAATAGTGAAATCATCCTGGCCCTGGAGATTTGGGAAACACTTGGAATCCATCTGAGGAAGACATGGTAACAGAATATTTAGGAAAAACATAATTACATCTTCATGAAAATCTCTCTCTTTAAATCTTTTTCTTAAAATTTTCATTTCCTAGTTGTTTATCTTTTGTAAACCCCCCATGAATACTTCTAGTTATTAAATGAGTGAATAAGTGAATGAATGACTTCTACATGCTGCGTCAGTGCTTTTACTCTATTATTTTGATCAATATTTTGCCTACGTTTATTGAACTTGTATACATTTTATCTATATAAAATACATGGCTAGATGACACATCCAATAGATAGAATTAAAAAGACAAATAACGTCAAGTATTATTGAAGATGTTTAGCAATCAAAACTCTTAGACATTGCTCATGAAATGTAAATTTATACAAATACTTTAAAAATTGTTTGGGAAATGTCTACTTTGGTAAACATATGCATTTCCTAGGAACTAGACATTCTATCACTAGAAATAAACATCCCCTCTGAAATGCATGTGTATGTACACCATATAAGAATGCTCATAAAAGCTTTATTCACAACATCTAAAAACCTGAGACTACCCCAATGCCCTTTAATAGTTTCATGGATAAATATATTGTGATGTCTTCATACAATGGAAAACCACATAGCAATGAGACAATGAATTCTAACTATGCATAACAACAGCAGTGAATTACACAAACATTATGTTGACAGCAAACACCCACTCACAAATATATATATAACATATAATCAACCCCATTTGCATAAATTGTGAAAGCAAGAAAAATAAATCCATGATGTTAGAAGGCAGGACAGCGGTTAGTTACTCCAGGAGGTGTGGGCTGTGGTAATGACCAGGAACCATCACAAGCACAGTTTTTAAGGTGCTGGCTGGTGATGCTCCATGTTTTGATTTGAGTGTCACTTATGAGGATGAGAGAACATAAAGAAGGCAGAACATCAAAGAATTGATGCCTTCGAACTGTGGTGCTAGAGAAGACTCTTGAAAGTCCCCTGGACAGTGAAGAGATCACATCAGTCAATCTTAAGTGAAATCAACCCTGAATACTCAGTATTTTGGCCACCTTATGAGAACAGCTGACTCATTTGGAAAGTCCCTGATGATGGGAAAGATGGTGGGCAGAAAGAAGAGGGCGTCAGAGGATGAGACGGCTGGATGGCATCACCGATGCAATGGACACGAACTTGAGCCAACTTTGGGAGGTGGTGAAGGACACGGAGGCCTGGCATGCTGCTGTCCATGGGCTTGTGAAGAGTGAAACATGACTGTGCGACTGAACAACAAATATAAGGATGAACTTACTGTGTGAAAGTTTGCCAAGCTGTATACTTAGGATACATAGCTCACCCTGGACCCTGATCTCCATAGCTGAAGAATGGTTCTGAATAGTTAACTAGTTTGATGTAATGTTTTGAACTTAAAAAAATTTACTTCTTTGGCTTTCAACATTAGATTGGAGTTGAAGTGAAGTCATTCAGTTGTGTCCGACTCTTTGTGACCCTGTGGCCTATAGCCTTCCAGGCTCCTCTGTACGAGGGATTTTCCAGGCAAGAGTACTGGAGTGGGTTGCCAATTCCTTCTCCAGGGGATCTTCCCAACCCAGGAATCGAACCCTGGTCTCCCGCATTGCAGGCAGACACTTTACCCTCTGAGCCACCAGGGAAGCCGAGCTGAAGTGACCCACTGACAAAAGGACTACACTATGCTTAGTCTACTTGTCTTTAGGAACACCTGGAGTAAGAAGCCTCTAGACAAGTGATGAGTCTACATCCAAACTTCAGTTAGGCCAAGTAGCTGATGTAACTCAGTGAGCTGATTCAAGACCAGCTCTCTGGCTATGCCAGGCCTCTTGTGATCTTGTGACAGTCAAGTGAGCTGGGTATAGAAGCCGAGAAGGTTCTTTCTCTGGTTCTTATGTTGGGATGAGGAGCTGAGAGGTAGGCAGCCTCTGGGCCAAAACTTCTGGGAACATGCAAAATGAAAATCCCGAGACGTCTTTATTGCTCCAAAATGGACTCTGCCCCTCCACAGTTCAGAGCAGAGTGCGGTTCACCAGTGCATCAGTTTGACTCAGGGGTGGGGAGCAGAAGGCAGAGGTGGCCCTACAACTGCACTGACGTCAGCTCTGGAGCTGAAGTACCTGACTAGTGGCTAGAGTTCGCTATTTCCATGGGGGGCCACCTGCTCCACAAGACAGCACTCATCTGTTAAATTCCACGTGGTGCTCCAGAAAACTCGACCTGAAGACTGATTGCCCCCATGCAAGTGATGCTTGTTCTGCTGATCTTAGTGACAAGGTCGGCTGGCATCAAGGTCCATGCAGCTCCTCATATGAAGAACTCTCAAGTAACCAGGTTGACTTGGGACCTATTTCTGCCACTTGGTAGTTTTGCTTCAGTCCTTTCAGAAGTTTGAATGTCCTGATAATTTGATCTTTGTGTGTAAAGACTGCAAAAGTAAACAAATAAAGTTGGAAGACAGTTTACTCTCACAAACTATAAGGAACTGTTTTCTCCAAAGGTATGAGGGAAAGTCATTCTGAGATGTTTCATTATCTGGTGGCTAAAATCAGATTCTCATTTTAAAACAAAGAATTGAAGCATTTGAGAGTTACTTGAATCCTTAGAGGCCATCATCATCAACACCATCATTTCATAGATGAGGGAACTAAGACCAGGAAAGTTGTATCTCTATGACTATGAACTTGCCAATGATGCCCATCTTCCTTATTTTACCTTCTGATTCTTTTTTTCCTTTCTTGTTCCTCTCTGTATTCCTCTCATCATTCTCCACTTCTGTAGCCAAAGGGACACACGTTAGAAAAAGGGTAACTTCAGCACAGAGTGTGTAGTGTCATTGTATATTTCTTCTATCATGTTTCTTAATCAAGCATCTTTTCAACTCATTCTATCTCCACTTTTCATCTCAAAGTTGAAAGTTATACCCATGTTCAAGTTACAATATTGGCATTAATAGTTGGTTCCTTTCTCTCTTAGAAAAGATGTTTTTGATGATAGTTTGCAATGGCAGCAAAGAGTTCCTTGTGTGTAACACAGACCACAACACAAGAAAATAGAAATTGACACTCCATTTAGGGTACCTTTTGATATTAATTGTCCCAGTGCCAAGCTGGTAGCTCTAAGCAAGTTTACTTGGAAAGTATTCCCAGGCACAGAGGTAGCCTGGAAATCCTCCCATAATTTGTAAATATTGCTGGAGGGCAAAAAGTGGAAGTGGGAATAAACTGAATTTAAAGACAAAATTCAACAATCGTACCTTGTATGTGAGTCAATGTGTCTTAAACATAGAGCACATAAAAGGAAGACTTCTGGATTTCAGAACTGACCAGAGGCAGAATGAAATCTAAATCTGGCATGTTTCTTTCTGCAGTATCTCCATCTGATGTGTTTGCAAACCTCCAGTGGGAGAAAAAAAATCCCTCCATGATTCATTCATATAGCTTTAGGGCATTGTGTCGATCTGCACTATAATTGTTTGACCCTCATGAATAAGAGGGTATTTTTAATTCTTTACAAAGTTGTAGTTTGTGCAGCTGTGGATGCTCCAGCATTTGGGAAAAAAGGTATAGAGCATATTTAAAATAACACCAGGTTCATATTCACTTTCTTTGTCAACCAAATTTGATGATTTCCTAAAGAACTACAAGGACGTCATGTGAGATTTCTCCTGACAAGCTAAAAAACTGCTGTTCCTTCTATATGACATTCTTTACCCATTCAATCGTTATGTACTTAGTGGAGGCAAAGAGAAACTTTTTCAATTAACAGAAAATAATTTTCCTTCTTATTTATGTTTAAAATAAGTTCATAATTTTACATTCATTGTTTGGACTGAACAACTTAATAGAAAGCATAAAAACATTTACATACAGAAACAAATTTCTAATTCCAAGTGAACAGTACTTTTCCATGTGTTGTTCAGCTTTAGAATCTCTTACTTTCAATCTATCACTGATAACACTTGGCTACCCAGTTTGCATCAGGAAATGTGCACTTAAGATGAGGAGAAAACCTTCTACAGAGTTGGAGCATGCAAGCCACAGGTGCTTCTAAAACATCCACTGAGACTTTTGCAGGATAAGGAAAATTTACATTTTATCAGTTACAGAAGAACTCTCAGGTTGAAATCCAAGTGAACTCCTACCAGACATCCAATTCATCACCATGATAACTTAAGATCACTGTTGGGTTGGTAATCAGGGCAACTGACCCATTCCCTGCCCTTGAATCTGGCTGTGTTTTCACAGAAGAGACACATTAAATATAACAAGTTTTGGCGCTTGCCTGGTAAATTCTTTCTTTCATCATCTTTAATCTAGAATGAAGAGCTGGCTTCAAAGACATAATTTTTCCAAATCCCTCTCTCCAATGCTTTCAGCACACGTTTGCCTGAATCCCATCTGCCAGAGCCTGCACCTCTGCCTGAGGACTTTCTCTGTCTCCAGAAGCCTGATTGGCCCCTGCAGGAGGCAGGCTGGAAGTGCCAGGGAGTGAATGTCCCTGGAGCAGCCTTCAACCACTGACTGATGGCAGTCAATGTTCAACTCCTCGAGCTCCCGCTGCCCTGAACACATGTTCTACACACTCTCCTAGAGCTCTCCAACTGGGCCTGAGCCCCGCTCAGTCCACGCATGAATGACTTGCCTGATGAAGCATTCTGATTGGCTGCCTTTCATCATCAGTCTCATCGCCCTTCTTACTCCTCCACTAGTGTTTCTTAAAATTACCTCCCAAACAATTTACTTTTAAGTCTTTGTCTCAGGATCTACTTCTGGTTCTACATCTGGGAAATACTTAATAGAAATACCTGCAGCCTGACTAGCCTCCCAGCTGATATAGTAGTTAAATAAAATAAATAACTTTTATCCTCCAATATATATATACACATATATATAATTTCTGCTGAGTTTAGGTATAATTTACACTCCATTCACTTTCATCTTGATTAATGAACACTTTTTCACACAGGAATTCTGATCAGCAGCCAATTGAGATGGGATTACATCAATACAATCCTTAAGAACTGACAGGATCAGAAGCTCTGATTCAATTTCATTGAATTTCTCAATGAAATGCAATCTTGAAATGGAAATTCTGCAGAGACAATTTCTGATATTCAGTTTTTCTGATAATTGATCTGAATAGAATAAAAAGAATAGAATAGAATAAAAAGATGGAAGATGTCTTCCATCTTCTTTCCTTTTCCTCTAAGCAATTTAAGAGCAAGTTTAATGCACGTTACAGGGATGGAAGGCAATATCATCTATTTCCAAATCCATTGTGTGTGTGTGTAAGTCACTCAGTCATGTCTGACTCTATGCAACCCCTTGGACTGTAGCCCTCCGGGCTCTTCTATCCATGGGGTTTTCCAGGCAAGAATACTGGAGTGAGTTGCCATTTCTTAAAATACATTTTTCTGAATTCCATCTTTAGTGTACAGAACAGAACTTCTGGAATTGAGGAATTAATACTCCACAATCTTCCCCACCCCCAGTAATTTCTATACACTCTCAAGTTACATTGGCTCTGTGCTGGATAGATATTTTCCCCACTTTTCCTTTCTTCTAATCTCATGGTTAAGTTGAATCAGATATTGCCCATTCTTTTAACAATCTAAAGGAAACATATTTGCATGTACACCCTGTAGTTAAGCCTGGGCTTAGCAGAAAATAATAAACTGCCTAAGATGCCCAAATTCCTATAATAAAAATGAAACAATAAATGCATAGAAATATGAGGAAGAAATTACACCCATTAAATGCATCCAGGCTGATGAGTGATAGGATGGCTGCCTATTCAAGCTGGAAGTTTTACACATGATCGAAGCTTTATTTAGTCTAATGGAATGTGCTTCCTGAGTTTGGCTCTGACTAAGCCTGAGAGCACAATAGCGAGTATTATGTGATTGGCCTGAGCTCATTCCCATCTCGAAGCCATTGTGACTGGGTCTTGACTGCCTCTTTCTCTCAGGTAACCCGTCACCTTGCTCTTCCTCTCCGGTTTAGACATTCATTCAGGATGTTATAAAAACAAAATTAGCAACTTCTATGCACCACAGTCTCCTCCTTACAATCTCTCTCTAAAAAGTTCTAAAATCATTGGGAATATTTAGCCTCATTCTACAGTTTGGGAAACATAAACTCAATGATATAGCAAATGTTACAACTGGCCAAGATTACTGAGTCTCACTGCTAGATGATCACACAGGTGGACAAGGACCGTGTTCATTGCATCAGCAAAGCAGAGATGACTCCAAAATGGTTTGTTGGAGGAATTTAATATTTGCAGTTACCAAGAACAGTATTAAAGACATCATACGTATATGTATATATGTGCATGCATGCTAAGTCACTTCAGTCATGTCCAACTCTTTGTGACCCTATGGACTGCAGCCTGCCAGACTCCTCTGTCTATGGGATTCTCCATGTAGGAATACTGGAATGGGTTGCCATGCCCTCCCCCAGGGGATCTTCCTGACCCAGGGATCAAACCTATGTCTGTTATACCTAACCTGCTTTGGCAGGCAGGTTCTTTACCACTAGCGCCACCTGGGGAGTGCTGTGTGTGTGTGTGTGTGTGTATAAAATCATATATGTTTGATGTTCCAAACAAAGGAGGTTAAAGAATCATGACAAATAAATCAATATCTTATCCAATTTGGATGATGTGTAAAAGAGAGGAAAAAATTACATTATTGGATCAGTGACAGAGTAGAAATGTGGATAATGAATTGGATAAAATTATTGTATCAGTGCTACATTTATTGAAGTTCCTAATGGTGCTCTGGTTTTGCAAATAAATATCCTCATTCCAAGGACATACACACTAAATTATCTAGGGATACAGGAGTAAAGGGCCATGATATATATATATATATTTTTACCCTCAAATATCCAACCAGTCCATTCTAAAGGAGATCAGTCCTGGGTGTTCATTGGAAGGACTGATGCTAAAGCTGAAACTCCAATACTTTGGCCTTCTCATGCAAAGAGTTGACTCATTGGAAAAGACCCTGATGCTGGAAGGGATTGGGGGCAGAAGGAGAAGGGGACAACAGAAGATGAGATGGCTGGATGGTATCACCAACTCGATGGACATGAGTTTGAGTAAACTCCGGGAGTTGGTGGTGGACAGGGAGGCCTGGCGTGCTGCAATTCACAGGGTCGCAAGGAGTCAGACATGATTGAGCGACTGAACTGAACTGAACTGAACTGAACCCTCAAATATATCATGAAAAAATTGTCTCAGCACTTACAACCACAAACATTTATGCGTTGTTCACATCTCATGTCAACTGGATTTGATATTCTTCCATGTGTCTTCTCAATCTGGGACCAAGTTCAGAGAGGATGTCCTCTTTCGGCCATGCCATCCTTATGGAAGAGGAAAGAGAATGAAAGCCAAGCATGCAGTGGCTCCTGATGCTTCTGTTTAAACATGACAGCAGTTTACATGCTCTTTAATAAAGCAAGTCACTTGGCTTAGTCCAAAATCAAGGGGCAGGAAAGGAGATTTAGCCTTGTAAGAAAATGTCAGATTGTCTTCCAACGTGGTTATGCCACTTTGCATTCTCATCACTAATGAATGAGAGTTCCTGTTGCTCCACAATCTTTCCAGTGATTGATATTCAGTTTTTTGTTGTTGTTGTTTGTTTTGCTTTAGCCATCCAAATACATGTATTGCAGCATCTCACTGTTATTTGTATTTTCCTGTTTGTCATTTTTAGAATCAGTCTACCACATCCTACATAGAAATCACTAGTGAAAAGTAATTGTTAATGAATATATAAATTGAACAAATGGTTTTTCTGCAAGATAGTTTTTCAACATACTTTCAAAAAATAAAATGTTCATCATGTGGCTGTTGACTAATTAAACTGGAGCAACATCTAAAGCCTCAGGGGTCATATTTATGTTGTTTATTTTCCATATCTTCAGCCCCTGATACACTTTAGATGCTCGATAAATATTTCTTCTAGGAATAAATTTGTTGTTGTTCAGTCGCTCAGTCATGTTTTACTCTCTGCGAGCCCATGCAGTGCAGCATGCCAGGCTTCCCCTGTCCTTCACTATCTCTCAGAGTTTGCTCAAACTCAGACAGGCTTAAATATATCCCTATTCATCTCAGAGACAAATCCTCTGAGATTAGTAGTAGGTTTTTTCTGTTATTCTGTATTCTCAGTGGAAAGATAGCCTTATCTCTTCCTTGTTCTCTACTTGGAGCCTGTTGGGTTTTCTTTCTTTAATTCTACCTCTATTCTAATATTCTGCAAAAAATATATTTAAAAATTAAAATACTAATTACTGTGCCAAGAGACCCAAATTGGCATCGAAATGCTTGGGAACACTGCTGTAGTACTTAGAGTTTTCCCTCTTATTCCTGCTTCCCCCCGCACCCCAGTCCTTGATGGCAACACTTGAAAAAATTGAAAAGTACGATAAAGTCTTTAATCCATAGGTAGCTCAGATGGTAAAGAATCTGTCTGAAATGCAGGAGACCAGGTTTTGATCCTTGGGTTGGGAAGACCCCCTGGGGAAGGAAATGACAACCCACTCCAGTATTCTTGTCTGGAAAAATCCCATGGATGGAGGAGTCTGGCAGCTACAGTGAATGAGGTTGAAAGGAGTCAGACATGACTAAGTGGCTAACACTTTCACTTTCAGCCCCTCTTAGCTCCTCTTAGCTGATATAACAGTAATAACTTACATTAGTGTATAAATTGATTTTTGGAAGTCTACATGGGAAATTAGAGACTCTACAGAATGGAACTGGATGGCTAGAAAAATTTTTAGTCTTCGGGTATAATCTTTGGTGTCTTTTTTTCCTGTATGCTTAATAATGCAAATATCTCACATGTATTTTCATGCTTTTCATTGTTCAAACCTGAAAATACATACTTTTGTGTTAAGTTCATTTCAACATTGTATCCACATGCAGAACTGTCTTGAATGCTTTTATTGAAGTGAATCATTCATCTGCCCCATAAATCACTATTAAACTTGATTAAGAAATCAATCATTCCCAGTCATCTATTTCAACAATTGCCCATTTTTCACTAAGAGTTTGAACCAGCTGGGCCTAATTTAATTGCATTGTCCACACAAGTAGAGGTAAAGATAATAAAATAAATCAGTCTCTCAGTCATGTCCTACTCTTTGCGACCCCATGTACTGCAGTATGCCAGGCCTCCCTGTCCATCACCAACTCCCGGAGTTTACTCAAAATCATGTCCATTGAGTCAGTGATGCCATCCAACCATCTCATCCTCTGTTGTCCCCTTCTCCCACCTTCAATCTTTCCCAGCATCAGGGTCTTTTCCAATGAATCAGTTCAA
>NW_011494602.1:1114360-1121753 GCF_000754665.1 Bison bison bison | reverse complement strand
ATTTTAAAAAATTAATTTATTTTTTAATTGAAGGATAATTGCTTTACAGAATTTTGTTGTTTTCTATCAAACCTCAACATGAATCAGCCGTAGGTATACATATATGCCCTCCCTTTTGAACCTTCCTCCCATCTCCCTCCCCATCCCACCCCTCCAGGTTGATACAGAGCCCCTGTTTGAGTTTCCTGAGCCATACAGCAAATTCCCTTTGGCTATCTATTTTACATACAGTAAGGTAAGTTTCCATGTTACTCTTTCTATGCATCTCACCCTCTCCACCCCTCTCCCCATGTCCATAAGTCTGTTCTCTATGTCTGTTTCTCCTTTGCTGCCCTGCAAATAAATTTTTCAGTACCATTTTTCTAGATTCCATATATATGCATGAGAAAACAATATTTATCTTTCTCTTTCTGACTTACTTCATTCTGTATAATAGAGTCTAGGTTCATCCACCTCATTAGAACTGACTCAAAAGTGTTCCTTTTTATGGCTGAGTAATATTCCATTGTGTATATGTACCACAACTTCTTTATCCATTCGTCTGATGATGGACATCTAGGTTGCTTCCATATTCTAGCTACTGTAAATAGTGCTGCAGTGAACAAAGGGATACATGTATCTTTTTCAGCTTTGGTTTCCTCAGGGTATATGATTAGCAGTGGGATTGCTGGGTCATATGGTGGTTTTATTCCTAGTTTTTTAAGGAATCTCCATACTGTCTTCCATAGTGGCTGTATCAATATATATTCCCACCAACAGAGCAAAACTGTTCCTTTTTCTCCACACCCTCTCCAGCATTTATTGTTTGTAGACTTTTTGATAATGGCCATTCTGACTGGTGTGAGGTGATATCTCATTGTAGTTTTGATTTGCATTTCCCTGATAATGAGCAATATTGAGCGACTTTTCATGTGTTTGTTAGCCATCTGTATGTCTTTTTTGGAGAAATGTCTCTTTAGGTCTTTTCCCCACTTTTTGATTGGGTTGCTTATTTTTCTGGTATTGAGTTGTATGAGCTGCTTGTATATTTTGGAAATTAATCCTTTGTCAGTTGTTTCATTTGCTTATTTTCTCCCATTCTGAGGGTTGTCTTTTCACCTTGATTATACTCTCCTTTGCTGTGCAAAAGCATTTAAGTTTAATCAGGTCCCACTTGTTTACTTTTGTTTTTATTTCCATCACTCTAGGAGATGGGCCATAGAGGATCTTGCTTTGATTTATGTCATTGAGTGTTCTGCCTATGTTTCCCTCCAAGAGTTTTATGGTTTCTGGCCTTACATTTAGGTCTTTAATCCATTTTGAGTTTATCTTTGTGTATGGTTTTAAGAAGTGTTCTAATTTCATTCTTTTACATGTAGCTGTCCAGTTTTCCCAGCACCATTTATTGAAAAGGCGGTCTTTGCCCCATTGTATATTCTTGCCTCCTTTGTAAAAAATAAGGTATCCATAGGTGCATGGGTTTATTTCTGGGCTTTCTATCTTGTTCCATTGGTCTATATTTCTGATTTTGTGCCAGTACCATACTGTCTTGATGACTATAGCTTTGTAGTACAATCTGAAGTCAGAAAGGTTGATTCCTCCAGCTCCATTCTTCTTTCTCAAGACTGCTTTGGCTATTCGGGGCCTTTTGGGTTTCCATATGAATTGTTAATTTTTTTGTTCTAGTTCTGTGAAAAATACCATTGGTAATTTGATAGGGATCACATTGAATCTGTAGATTGTGTTTGATAGTATAGGCATTTTCACAATATTGATTCTTCCTTCCCAGGAACATGGAATATCTCTCCATCTGTTTATGTCATCTTTGATTTCTTTCATCAATGTCTTATAATTTTCCATGTACAGTTCTTTTGTCTCCTTTGGTAAGTTTATTCCTAGATATTTTATTCTTTTTGTTCCAATGGTGAATGGGATTGATTTCTTAATTTCTCTTTCTGAACTTTCATTGTTAGTATAGAGAAATCCAAGTGATTTCTGTGTATTGATTTTGTATCCTGCAACTTTGCTAAATTCACTGATTAACTTTAGTAATTTTCTGATACTATCTTTAGGGTTTTCTATGTACAGTATCATGTCATCTGCAAACAGTGAGAGCTTTACTTCTTCTTTTCTGATCTGGATACCTTTTATTCCTTCGCTGATTGCTGTAGCTAGGACTTCCAGAACTATGTGGAATAATAGTGGTGAAAGTGGATGCCCTTGTCTGTTCCTAATCTTAGGGGGAATGTTTTCAGTTTTTCACCATTGAGAATAATGTTTGCTGTAGGCTTATCATATACAGCCTTTACTATTTTGAGGTAGGTTCCTTCTATGCCCATTTTCTGAAGAGTTTTTTATCATTAAATGGGTGCTAAATTTTGTCAAAGGCCTTTTCTGCATCTATTGAGAATATCATACGGTTTTTATCTTTATTTGTTAATATGGTGTATCACATTGATTGATTTGCATATATTGAAGAATCCTTGCATTCCTGGAATAAACCCAATTTGATCATGATGTATGAGCTTTTTGATGTGTTGCTGAATTCTGTTTGCTAAAATTTTGTTGAGGATTTTTGCATCTATGTTCATCAGTGATATTGGCTTATAGATTTCTTTTTTCGTGTTGTCTTTGTGGCTTTGGTATTAGGGTGATGGTGGCCTCATAGAATGAGTTTGGAAATGTTCATTCCTATGCAATTTTTGGAAATAATTTTAGAAGGATAGGCATTAACTCTACTCAAAGCAGAGACATTACTTTGCCAACAAAGGTCCATTTAGTCGAGGCTATGGTTTTTCCTGTGGTCATGTATGGATGTGAGAGTTGGACTGTGAAGAAAGCTGAGTGCCGAAGAATTGATGCTTTTGAACTGTGGTTTTGGAGAAGACCCTTGAGAGTCCCTTGGACTGCAAGGAGATCCAACCAGTCCATTCTGAAGGAGATCAGCCCTGGGTGTTCTTTGGAAGGAATGATGCTAAAGCTGAAACTCCAATACTTTGGTCACCTCATGCAAAGAGTTGACTCATTGGAAAAGACTCTGATGCTTGGAGGGATTGGGGGCAGGAGGAGAAGGAGATGACAGAGGATGAGATGGCTGGATGGCATCACTGACTCGATGGACATGAGTTTGAGTGAACTCTGGGAGTTGGTGATGGACAGGGAGGCCTGGCGTGCTACAGTTCATGGGGTCGCAAAGAGTTGGACACGACTGAGTGACTGAACTGAACTGAAATGAAATGTTTGATAGAATTCTCCTGTGAAGCCATTTGGTCCTGGGCTTTTGTTTTTTGGGAAATTTTTTATCACAGCTTCAATTTCAGTGTTTGTAATTGGGTTGTTCATAATTTCTATTTCTTCCTGCTTCAGTCTTGGAAGATTGAACTTTTCTAAGACTTTGTCCATTTCTTCCAGGTTATCCATTTTATTGCCATAATAGTTGTTCATAATAGTCTCTTATATCCTTTGTATTTCTGCCTTGTCTGTTGTAACCTCTCCTTTTTCATTTCTAATTTTGTTGATTTGATTCTTCTGTCTTTTATTCTTGATGAGTCTGGCTAAAAAGGTTTGTCAATTTTCTTTATCTTCTCAAAGAACCAGCTTTTAGTTTTATTAATCTTCACCATTGTTTCCTTCACTTCTTTTTCATTTATTCCTGCTCAGATCTTTATGATTTCTTTCCTTCTACTAATTTTGGGGCTTTTTGTTCTTCTTTTTCCAGTTGTTTAAGGTGTTTAAGGTGTAAAGTTAAGTTGTCTATTCGATGCTTTTCTTGTTTCTTGGGGTAGGATTGCATTGCTATAAACTTCCCTCTTAGGACTGCCTTTGCTGCATCCCATAGGTTTTGAGTTGTCATGTTTTCATTGTCATTTGTTTCTAGAAATTTTTTGATTTCCCTTTTGATTTCTTCAGTAACCTGTTGGTTATTTAGAAATGTATTGTTTAATCTCAACATGTTTGTGTTTTTACAGTTTTTATTCTTGTAATTGATATCTAGTCTCATAGTGTTGTGGTCAGAGAAGATGCTTGATATAATTTTAATTTTCTTAAATTTACTGTGGTTTGCTTTGTGACCCAAGATGTGGTCTATACTGGAGAATGTTCAATGCACACTTGAGAAGAAGGTGTGTTCTGCATTTGGATAGAATGTCCTGAAGATATCAATGAGATCCATCTCATCTAATGTATAATTTAAGACTTGTGTTTCCTTATTAATTTCCTGTTTTGATGATCTGTTCATTGGTGTGAGTGGGGTGTTAAAGTCTCCTACTATTACTGTGTTACTGTCAATTTTTCCTTTTATGTCTGTTAGTATTTGTCTTATGCATTGAGGTGCTCCTATGTTGGGAGAATAGATATTGACAATTGTTGTGTCTTCCTCTTGGACTGATCCTTTGATCATTATGTAGTGTCCTTCCTTATCTCTTGTAATGTTATTTTAAGGTCTTTTTTTGTCTGATTGAGGATTGTTACTCCAGCTTTCTTTTGCTTCCCATTTGCATGGAATATATTTTTCCATCCTCTCACTTTCACTCTATATGTGTCTTTAGGTCTGAAGTGGGTTTCTTGTAGCAGCATATACATGGGTGTTGTTTCTGTATCCATTCAGCCAGCCTGTGTCTTTTGGTTGGAGCATTTAATCCATTTACATTTAACATAATTATTGATATATATGTTCCTATTGCCATTTTCTTAATTGTTTGGGGTTTGTTGTAGATCTTTTTCTTTTCTTGTATTTCTTGGCTATTTAAGTTCCTTTAACATTTGTTGTAAACCTGGTGTGGTGGTACTGAATTCTCTTAAATTTTGCTTGTCTGAAAACCTCTTTATTTCTCCATCAATTTTGAATGAGATCCTTGCTGTTTACGGTAATCTTGGTTGTAGATTTTTCCCTTTAAATATATCCTGCCATTCCCTTCTGGCCTGCTGAGTTTCTGCTAAAAGATCAACTGTTAAACATATGGGATTTCCCTTGTATGTTACCTGTTGCTTTTCCCTTGCTGCTTTTAATATTCTTCCTTTGTGTTTAGTCTTTGTTAGTATGATTAGTATGTGTCTTGGTATGTTTCTCCTTGGGTTTATCCTGTATGGGACTCTTTGCACCTCTTGAACTTGATTGACTATTTCCTTTTCCATGTTGGGGAAATACAATAACTATAATCTCTTCAACATTTTCCTAATATCCTTTCTTTTTCTCTTCTTCTTCTGGGATCCCTATAATTTGAATGTTGGTGCGTTTGGTATTGTCCCAGAGGTCTCTGAGACTATCCTCAGTTCTTTTCAGTCATTTTACTTTATTCTGCTCTCCAGAAGTTATTTCCACCATTTTATCTTCCAGGTCACTGATTCATTCTTCTGCTTCAGATATTCTGCTGTTGATTCCTTCTAGAGTATTTTTAATTTCAGTAATTGTGTTGTTTGTCTCTGTATGCTTATTCTTTAATTTTTCTAGGTCTTTGTTAATTGATTCTTGTATTTTATCCTTTCTGTTTTCAAGGTTTTTGATCATCTTTACTATCATTATTCTGAATTCTTTTTCAGGTAGTTTGCCTATTTCCTCTTCATTTATTTGGATTTCTGTATTTCTAGTTTGTTCCTTCATTTGTGTAGTATTTATTGTCTTTTCTTTTTTTTTTTTTAACTTATTGCATTTGAGGTCTCCTTTTCCCAAGCTTCAAAGTTGAATTCTTTCTTCCTTTTGGTGTCTGCCCTTCTAAGGTTGGTCCAGTGGTTTGTGTAAACTTCGTATAGGGTGAGATTTGTGCTGAGTTTTTGTTTGTTTTCCTCTGATGGGCAAGGCTGAGTGAGGTGGTAATCCTGTCTGCTGATGACTGGGTTTGTATTTTTGTTTTGTTTGTTGTTTAGATGAGGTGTCCTGCACAGGGTGCTACTGGAGGTTGGGTGATGCCAGGTCTTGTGTTCAAGTGGTTTCCTTTGAATGAGTTCTCACTATTTGATACTCCCTAGGGTTATTTCTCTGGTAGTCTAAGGTCTTGGAATCAGTGCTCCCACTCCAAAAGCTCAGGGCTTGATCTCTCTTTTTGTTGTCCAAGCTAAAGGTGCAATAAACTTCCATGAAACTCAAAGGCAGACCAAAGCAGAGTGATGAGTCGGCAAAATGTGGAGGATCTTTTTTCTTTCCTTTGTGCTTAGTCTATCTGTGCTTGCCCTGGGACCACGTGTTGAGGTCTTGTATCCTGCCCTTGACTCCAGAGTTTCTAATGCAAACGGACAGACTTTAGCCGACACTGTGGCAACGAGGTCCGTGTGCAGGTGCAGCAGTTGAAGATGGCAGTGGGGGCGGGCCTAGTGGAGGTATTTTAAACAAACAAAGAGATAATAAACTATCAATAATAATAACAAGAGAGTTTCTAAAGGTAGATTCTCCATGGGAGATTATTTTAATTAATTCTTCTCAGTACTAAAATCCATTAATTTTTCATAATGAAGTTGTTTAAGTTTCCACTACTATGGAATTCCATGCAAACCTCACTCCCAGTCTATGCTGGCACATGGATTTTCTTGAAGAATCCAAGGTGCCTTTGTTGTCTTCCTCTTACCAGCTCAGGCTCAGAGGATGAGACCCATTCCTTGAATGTCAGTTTCTCAACTTAAAAATGAAAACTGGAGAACCTATTGCATTTCTTTCTAAATGGGATAAAATTGGACTCAGATATTGATCAATGAATGAAACAGACCCCACTTCAGATCAGATCAGATCAGTCACTCAGTCGTGTCCAACTCTTTGCAACCCCATGAATCGCAGCATGCCAGGCCTCCCTGTCCATCACCAACTCCCAGAGTTCACTCAGATTCACGTCCATTGAGTCAGTGATGCCATCCAGCCATCTCATCCTCTGTTGTCCCCTTCTCCTCTTGGCCCCAATCCCTCCCAGCATCAGAGTCTTTTCCAATGAGTCAACTCTTCGCATGAAGTGGCCAAAGTAGAGAAGTTTCAGCTTTAGCATCATTCCTTCCAAAGAAATCCCAGGGCTGATCTCCTTAAGAATGGACTGGTTGGATCTCTTGAAGTCCAAGGGACTCTCAAGAGTCTTCTCCAACACCACAGTTCAAAAGCATCAATTCTTCGGTGCTCAGCTTTCTTCACAGTCCAACTCTCACATCCATACGTGACCACAGGAAAAACCATAGCCTTGACTAGACGAACCTTTGTTGGCAAAGTAATGTTTCTGCTTCTGAATATGTTATCTAGGTTGGTCATAACTTTCCTTCCAAGGAGTAAGCTTTTAATTTAATGGCTGCAGTCACCATCTGCAGTGATTTTGGAGCCCAAAAATATAAAGTCTGACACTGTTTCCACTGTTTCCCCATCTATTTCCCATGAAGTGATGGGACCAGATGCCATGATCTTCGTTTTCTGAATGTTGAGCTTTAAGCCAACTTTTTCACTCTCCAC
>NW_011494602.1:1104193-1113705 GCF_000754665.1 Bison bison bison | reverse complement strand
TTGCTGGCATATTGAGTGCAGCACTTTCACAGCACCATCTTTCAGGATTTGAAATAGCTCAACTGGAATTCCATCACCTCCACTAGCTTTGTTTGTAGTGATGCTTTCAAAGGCCCACTTGACTTCACATTCCAGGATGTCTGGCTCTAGGTCAGTGATCACACCATTGTGATTATCTGGGTCGTGAAGATCTTTTTTTGTACAGTTCTTTTGTGTATTCTTGCCATCTCTTCTTAACTGTGTTGTTTAAATTGTTATCTAAAATATCAGCATTTCCCATTACACTAAACGTCTCATCCCATTGGCTCCACAAACCAATGTTTTACTGTTAAACACTGGTTATCTCAGGTGGAAGAATTAGTTCACATAATTTTGGAGGACACATTATTTTTTTTTTAATTTAGAAAAAATGATTCAGGTTATTGTGGTTTATTTTTTAGTATAGCCAAGACTCTGTCCTTTTTAATGCAAGAATTATAAATCTCTACCTGCTGCCATTTGAATTGCAGGGACTTCCCTTGGATTGCGACTTCTGTAGATCAATGACACCACTCTGCCTGTCTTTCGGGACTTGCCTTCACCAAAGAATATGAGCAAAGTAACACATACCTTGTCTGAAGTGTAGAGACTTGTTTGATTCAACCATCTCTGTTTTTCTTCTGGTATGAGAAATGTATGTCCCAAAGGAAATTGCTTTTTCTCCTTGGATTCTGGTAATAAGAATCTACATAGAGCAGATTCCAAGTCAATGTGAAGCTGTCACATCCCAAATATAATTCAAATGAGAAACAACCATTTGTAAACGTTTGTAGCCATAATTGCTGGTTTTCAGAAGCTGTTGGTCATTGTAGTATAATATAATATATAAAATACTGGCTTACACATTTAGAGAGGATTATGAACCCAGTGAGAAAAAGTTATCTTAGGAACTTATGATAGCCAAAACTTTGCTCCAGCCAGATTTCTTTCTCTTTTATTACAAACACAAGTTATTTCCACTTTGTGGAACTTACTCTTTAGAAATATTTGTGACACACAAACTAATGCTTTATTTTTATAGATATCCAATGTGTGTCATATATTATGCCAAGGCCTTATAAATACTCTCCAAATCTTCAGAATGGTCTAATGAGATATTACTCTGGGATGCTATGTTACAAAGAAGGAAATTGGAGGTCAGAGGTCAACAGTACATTGGTCGCAATGAGACCATCAGGATTTCAACTCATGCTGCAGCCTTCATTCATGCCATTTTTTTTTTTTATCACCTCTGTTGCTTAACCATACTTCAAGTTAAGTGGTTGTTTCAAAAAAGCAGAAAAGGTAGAATAGAGAAATATGTGACCAATGGAGAAGAAATAGCTATTCAACCAAAACTCCCACATGCCTTCCCCAGAGCACAACTTGAGGAATAAATTGATCTTCTCAACTCTAGCATCCAGCTTTCCTCTCTTTACCTTAGACATTTAAGCATTTCCATGTAACTGTGCAGATTTCAAGAACAATTTAAAAAACTGTAGCCAAAATTTTTTAGCAGGATAAGATTTTCTTTTCTTTTTTATGAAAAAAAAACTTTATTTCTTTTATTTGTGTTTTTATTGAAGTATATTTGCCATATACAATATTTATATAAATTACATGTGGTCATCAGGGTGATTCACAACTTTAAAGGCTATACTCTATTTATGTGTGTGTCCATCAGTGGTGTCCAACTCTTTGAGACCCCATGGATTGTAGCCCACAAGGCTCCTTTGTCCGTGGTATTTTCCAGGCAAGAATACTGCAGTGGGTTGCTATTCCCTTTTCTGTAGGGTATTCCTGACCTAGGGATCAAACCCACATCTTATGCATCTCTTGCATTGTAAGGTGGATTTCTTTTTACCACCAAACCACCTGGGAAGCTCATATCCTACAGTTATAATAAAATATTGGCTATATTCCCCATGCTGTACAATATATCCTTGCAGCTTCTTTTATACCTAGTAGCTTGGACTTCTACTCGTCTACCCTGTATTGCCCCTCCCCACTTGCATTTATCTTACTGCTAAATAACAAAAGTGACTTGTGAGTTTTGTGTGTGTGTGTGTGTGTGTGTGTGTGTGGTAGATTATTTGAAAAATACATTAAGGCTTTAAAATTAAGATGGGAACTGTGCCTTGTCATTTTTCTGAGAGCAGTTTATTATATTTCCATGAAAATTTTTCATACACTTAAAAAACTATGCCACAGTATTGGTCTGCATTTTAAACTGATAGATTTATTTATTAGATCTTTTATTCAATACTTCTGTAGCTGTTGTGTGTTAGACTGGGCCTTCTGATATGTTGACTCTTAAAGATAAGTGTCTACCCTTACATCATTTACATTTTCTATGAAGAACAGATAATGAACTGGTTTAAAAAGGGCAACTGAAATTGTTAAATATTGGGATATTACTTATAAAGGAAATCATCAAGGCAAAGGAGATCGAGACTGACTGACTGACTGACTTTGGATAAAGTGGTCAGTTGGGGAAGGAATAATTAAGTGGAAGGATAAATGATGAGAATGAGTCAGCCTTGCATGGACCGGGGAAAATACAACCGAAGTCCAGAGAGGAAAATGAAGAAAAGGATGAAGCTGGAGAAGGGTGACCTATGCAGCAGGAATAGAAGGGAGGTCAGTTGGTCTGAAGTGTAATGAACAAGAATGAGAGCTGGAAGAAGTGGTGAAGAGATGGAAATGAACGTGCACTTTGTCCCTGGTAGAACCTTGAAGTACTTAATAAAAGTCTTGGATTATTTTTTCAGGGCAAAAGAAAGCCATCAAGTGATTTTATGATGAATGTCTTAGCAAGTTCACTTCTGATGCTGTATGCAAAACGCACTGAGAAGGTAGGAATGGAAACATCCACTTTACCTACAACTATTGTCTATATAGTCCCACAGTTCCTGCATACCCCAACCTCAGAAGAAATGCCAAAATCTCAATTTGCAAAGACTTAGCAAGTGAAAAAGGGAGATCAATGCAGAAGTCATTACAGGAATTCAGTTAATGGATGAAGATTGGACTAGATAGAGAGAATTAAGCAGATTTGAGCTATGTTTTGGATGTACAGTTTCTAGAATACAGTGATGGGTTGGATATGGGGTGTAATCAAAGAATACCCAAGAATAGTCGGCAACTCTCTAGCTGTAGTAATTATACATATGGAAAATGTGTTGAATTTTTCTCAGGTGGAGAAGACCTGACACAGAAGCAATAGGAGTAGAGAATCACAACTTCCATTTTAGACACTGAAAGTATTTGAGGGACAAACAACTGGAGCTATCAGTCTTCAATTGTGATATCCAAAAGGTAAGTATTAGCTGGAGTTAAAAGCTTTAGGACCAGGAGTTAGGGCATTTACTGCATGTGGGCTGAACCCAGCCACTGTCTGTTTGCATAGGCCTCACAAAATATGAATTCTTTTTCATGTCTACATTGTTGGAAAAAATTCAAAACAACTTGAATATTTTATGAGACATGAAAATTACAGGAAACTCAAATTTATCCATAAATAAAGCTTTATTGGCACCCAGCCACATTCATTCATTTCCATATTATCTATGGCTACATTCATGCCACAAAGGCAGAGTTGAGTCACTGTGACAGAGACCATATGGCCTGCAAAGCCAGAAATATTTACTATCTGACTATTTACAGAATGTTTGCCTACCACTAAGTTAGATGGTATTAAAACTATGGGATCTGACAGTAGAAACACTGGAAGGTTTTGCTTTGCTGCTGCACAGCTGCCCAGATGTCCTGGAAGGATGTGGGAACATGGAGAGAGGACCATCCATTCCCTCGCCTGCTGTGAGCTCCACTTGTGGACTCTCTAAGGAAGGAATAACATCACAAGACATGATGAATTGGAAGAGCCAGACAGCATTCCTGCATGGCAAGCTCCAAATTAACTGTACAGTGAACAGATTTGCAAAGTTAAAGAAAAAAAACACATGGGAAAAGGCTTTCTGTTTATTTTTTCTCCTTATTAATTTACCACAACCACCTTCAAGGGTCCCAGTTTCTGTCTGGGAAGAGAGACTGGCAGGGCCGGGGATCAAAAAGCAGCTGGAAAACCCCAAGAAATTATGGAACCCTCATAAAAGAATCAAAGGACAATGTTTTTCAAACCACTTGAAAAACTGAAGAGTCCATTCTGGTCGTGTTATTGTGTTTCTCGTGATGTGTTAACAACTGTAATGAAGGACCCCAGCAGTTGCGGACTGGGGTGGAATGTTTTCTGTGAAATTCCAGGCTTGGAAATGACAGGATTCACGGATTCTTTCAGGGAGGCCTGTGCTTTAGCACGAAAGCAATGCCTATGATGTATCTTAACTAATAACCCAGGAAAGTTTGTTTTTTTTTTTTTTGTAGTGAAGTATAGTTAATTTACAATGTTGTGTTAGTTTCAGGTATACAGCAAACTGATTCAGTTATGTATAAAAATAATCTTATAAATACATATATCTATCCTAATATATATATAATTTTGCAAATTCTTTTCCATTATAGATTATTGTAAGATATTGAATGTAGTTCCTTGTTACATAGTAGGTCCTTGTTGCTTATTTATTGTCTGTATGTGGTAGTTGTTGTTTAGTTGTTAAGTCATGTTTGACTCTTTGCAACCCCATGCCCCACCAAGCTCCTTTATCCACAGGATTTCCATAGAAGGATACTGGAGTGGGTTGCCACTTCCTTCTCTGGGGGATCTTCCCAACCCAGGATCAAACCCCACATGTCCCCAATTGGCAGGCAGATTCTTTACTGCTGAACCATCTGGGAAGCTCTATTTTATATATAGTAGTGTGTATCTGTTGATCCCAAATTCTTAGTTTTTCCCTGTCCCCACCCCCTGCCCCAGGCAAGTAATACACTGGTTAAATTTCAAATAAATGAATGTCTATAATAGAAAATAAACATATAACTTCTTAAAAACACTTTTCTTTCACTGGTTCTATACCAAGTATTGGGATGGATCACATAGTTTCTGTGTATCTCAAAAGCAATGATAATAACTCTTTGGGGAAAGGTTTGGCTAATAGAAGAGAGAAAAGACATTTCGGTTATTCATCTGAAGATGGCAACTTAACAGGGAAAGGTGAGGCAAGCACTGAGTCTTATAAAAAGAAAACCGTCTTTATTTCACTTTATCCACCAAACATTTGAACATATGTGGTATTTTATTAGTGTTTTGAAATATTGACTGTGATGCAAGGAAAGCTAGAAGATGCCACATCCATTCATATATTTTTCTAGAATCTTTACTGTTTCTAGTTGTGGTGAACCAACCTCATTTCACCAGTCATGGTTGCTTGCAATGACTTGTCAGCTTTTCCATTTCCCGGTCACTTAAGTACATCCATCTATTCACTTACCTCCAATATTGCCAAAAAGTACACTTAGGAAAAACATTATCCAAGCCATTATATGCTAAACTATTATTATAAAATATTTGACATTTATGCATAAATGGTTCCAGGTGGAGAACCAAGTATGCATATTAAAATTTCTGGAATCTCCCTCCCAGAATATGTTATTATTAAATAGGCTCGTAAAATTATTTTGTCATAATATGTATCACAATTAATATAATCTACTTATTTGTGTGTATATGTACAGACACAGACACATATACAAGCCATTCTGTAAATTTCTCTTCAATAACTGTTGGAAGAAGGAGTACAGACACACTCAAACATATATGACAATTTTGACCTTGACTGACTTAACCTTCCAATGGTCATGAACATGTCTTACTCTGTTTAGAGGACATCAGGGGTGTTAGCGGAGCCCCCTGCATATACTGAGTACCAATAAATAGTGGCTGGATGCAGAATAAAATCATAACAGCCCTTTTCTTTTTCAGTTCCTGAGGACCCAGCACAACTTCTAATAAATACTAAGCTGTTTTCAGGTGAAAAGAACAGCTTTTTGTACTTTACAAAGTACTTTCATATCCAGTTTCTCATTTAATCCTTAAGACAGCCCCACAGACTAAATATTCTTAATGACATTTTAAGATGAGAAAATTATGCACATTAAGTGACTTGCTGAGACTCATCAAAAAAGTAATTCAACCCACTGGGCCTTGTGTCAAATCGTGATCTCTTTGCACCATCCATTTTCTTTGCAGCATGGATGACACAAAATCCTGTCTCTCAGTTACAAATGGGGCAGAGAGGGGTGGTGCCTACTGGGGAAACTCTCTTGAATGTTGACCCTCAGGCACATCATGGACAATTTGTACTGTCACCATCTACGCCTACAAAACGGCCTCCTTTTCTCTTTCTCAGCTTAAAGACAATATTTTCCTTGTGAAAACTCACTAAGTGATAAACATCCCATACATAGCGTGTCATATGATCTCAGGTTTAGATCCTTGGCTTTGCTACCTGCTTAAATCTTAGGCCATCAAAATCAAAGAATTTCTCAAGCCCCCAAAATATTTCAAGTCACAACTTTACCCTTCCCATCTTGTGTGGAGTTGGTCTGAAATTTCAACTTACTCCATTAAAAACTTCAATAAATGATTATTTATGGTGATAAATTCATGCTGTCAGGAACTTTCCCTTCTTTTATTTATACTTCCCATTAGTTTCTTTACAAACCAATTAAGTTGGTTAAGTAAGAGGATTATTATTCCCTTTTGGTTTTGGTGTTTTATCGTGTTTTGCCTTGCTTAGGGTATCAGGTTTCAGGGTCTTTTCTGTAAAGAATCACACTAAAAGGTATACATGTACAAAATATAACACATACTCCCAAAGCTACAATTAACAAAAGCACTTCTGGAGAAGAAGAAGGTGGAGAAGATCTTGGTAAAGTCAAGGATGCATGTTTAGAGGAGTCTGAAGACCCAGTTTTGCAGCCTGAGTCAAATCACCTAGCGAGGCTCCATCTTGGTTTCTTTCTCAACTATGAGACTGACGATAATCATTCTTTTGAGTAACTTTGAGGCTCTTGAGAGGATGGGTTTAAGCACAATTTAAACTCTGGAGCACTTTCTAATTGTCAAGTAGCATTATTCACCAAAGTATAAAAATAGGTCATCACCCATCATCAAAGAGAAAAGCAAATGTTCAGTGCTCATCTCAGTTCCCCCGTTGCTGGGGAAAGAGGCTCCTTGTCTCTTTAAGAGCTTTCAGTCACATCTTAAAGCCTTCCCAGTGGTGTCACTCAGGCACATCCAGGAGCCTAGCCCTGCTCTGATCTTCCTGGCAGATGGCAGGGTTTACCGCCACCCTCACACAGGAATGCAGGGCCAGGGGCCCCCACTCTGGCTCTGGGATCCATTGCCTGACAAGTCCTGGTGTCAACCTCAGGCAGGCTGGGTGAAGGTGGAGCGCCACTCACCTGATAGTGCCTGTGATAAAGTGGGCAATTAGATGCACTTGGAAAATTCTGACTGGAAACCGGCTGGCATTTGAGAAGCATCACAGCCACGTCAGGCTTCATAAAAGTTAATGGGGAAAAAATCAAGTCTTTCAAGGTCCACCTTGGTTTCTGAGGAAGTCAGGAACTCAGGACCCTGTAGCTTTATCTCTTTCCATGTCTCCCCCACCTTCTCACTCTATTTCCCCCAGACAGGGTCATATATTCTCACTGGAGATGGGAGTAGAAGGAAGAGACTTGAGAGTTAACGTTTCAAGCGTTTGATCTCAGAGCTGTGTGACTTCCTTAGTCTTCTCGCTCATGCAGACAACACACAGTCACCGTGCTGGGAGTTAATCTGGCGCATGAACTTACATTGTGTCTCTCACTGGAGTTTCTGGAGTTTGGTGCCAGCTCCAAAGACTCGACGTGTCCTTTGATGGCCCCTCTTCACTTGATCCTAACTGGATAGCATCAGCTTGTCAATGATTAATGAGTCTGGAAGGTGAGTGACAGTTATCCTAAGGGCTCTCAAAAGTTTGTTTCAAGAGACTCGCCAAAATCTCATGCCTGGGATGCACTGAGATTTCCTGTTGATAACAGCCCATGGAAAATCACCGCCCGCCCCTCAGGCTGCCCTGAGCCAAGCCTGTGCATCAGCCAACCGTGTGCCTGCTCTCTCGCTGCCCTGTACCTCTGCCATTTCCCTTCAGGCTGATAAACATTTCACCAGCGAGCAGTAGGAAGTACGTCGTAAGGCTGGTCCAACACGGGGCCTCATTTGGACGTGGAGGCTTTCTGAAACTGAAAAGTCAGGGCTGATTTGGAAAATGTGCTTACAGACAGTGGAACAGGAAAACGGTTTCCTCTCCAAGGCTGGTTCCGCCTCCTCTGCTGGGTGGAGAAGGTGGGAGGAAGGGTCAGGGCGTTCTCTGAGAGACTGGAATTCCCCTCTGGAGGGGATGAGCAAGCCTTTGGCTTTTATTTTTATATTTTTTTTTTTTTGCCTAAATTGATATGCTTGCAGAGAGGAAACAGAGGTGCCCACAGGACGTTTTTCATCTTTAAGTAATGATGAGGTCTACACTAAGTGGAGGACTTCTAACGGATGCTGGTGGTTGGGTGATGGGAACTAATTGGGTCTGGGCCTGATTATAAGGAGGTCAAGGGACACCCAAGGGCCCCAGGGTGTGCCCTGGTGCCAGTCACTTGATTGGAGTGTGTGGGGGAGACTGATTGGGGCTGTTCCCCAAAGATTTGAAAGGATGTCTGAGATTCTGAGCCAGTGCAGTCACAGTCCCTTTAATGAATAAATAGGCTTGTTTCAGTTGTTGAAGGTTGAGGAGGGAGAAGCTAGAGAGGAAAGCAAATGCCAGATGTTGAAGCGCTCTTTACCTATGTGTATATCGGTCCCTAGAGTTATCCTGTGATGGTGCCAAAAAGACCCAAGTTACATTTTCCTTACAGTGCCTTTTCACTGAGCTTGAAACTCACCTCACTCATTATCTTTGAAGAGGGCACTCAGATGAGCTGCTGACAAGACAGTGTTGAAAGAAGCAATTGATTGTGTATATATGTAATATATATATATATATATAGTTCTTGTTTAGTTGCTAAGTTGTGTCTGACTCTTTGGGGCCCCAGGGACTGTAGCCCACCAGGCTCCTCTGTCCATGGGATTTCCCAGGTAAGTGGGTTGCCATTTCCTTCTCCAGGGGATCTTCCCAACCCAGAGATCGAACGCATATCTCCTGCTTGACAGGCAGATGCTTTACCACTGAACCACCTGGCAAGCCCTATATGTGTGTGTGTCTGTCTGTCTGTCTATCTATATAACGCTGTACATCATGGCATCTCGGTATGTGGAAAGTTTCCAAAGTTCCAGGTTCCATGAGGAGTATTCACACCTTCCAAAAGAGGCACTGCCATGAGCCAGAGCTACTGCCAAAGACCTCCAGAGCTGCTGCAGCAAATTGCAGTTATGGCTTGAATTCTTTACCCCTCACTCTAGCCTGACCTCTTTGAAAACCATTGCATCAGGAAGTGGGGTCTACTTCCCCCATCCTTTGACTCTGTTCCTGTGACTTGCGTGGGCCATAGTGGAGGTTATAGAA